>NC_092272.1:2337715-2340215 GCF_036320965.1 Panulirus ornatus | reverse complement strand
GATAGTGCTGCTAGGACGATAGGCCTCCTGGGACGATAGTGCTGCTAGGACGATAGGTCTCCTGGGACGATAGTGTAGCTAGGACGATAGGCCTCCTGGGACGATAGTGCTGCTAGGACGATAGGCCTCCTAGGCCGATAGTGCTGCTAGGACGATAGGCCTCCTGGGACGATAGTGCTGCTAGGACGATAGGTCTCCTGGGACGATAGTGTAGCTAGGACGATCGGTCTCCTGGGACGATAGTGTAGCTAGGACGATCGGTCTCCTGGGACGATAGTGTAGCTAGGACGATCGGTCTCCTGGGAGATAGTGCTGCTAGGACGATAGGTCTCCTGGGAGATAGTGCTGCTAGGACGATAGGCCTCCTGGGACGATAGTGTAGCTAGGACGATAGGTCTCCTGGGAGATAGTGCTGCTAGGACGATAGGTCTCCTGGGACGATAGTGCTGCTAGGACGATAGGTCTCCTGGGAGATAGTGCTGCTAGGACGATAGGCCTCCTGGGACGATATTGCTGCTAGGACGATAGTGTAGCTAGGACGATAGTGCTGCTAGGACGATAGGTCTCCTGGGACGATAGTGTAGCTAGGACGACTCTTCCATAACCTCTTCCCCCCCTCCCCCCCTCCTCCCCCCCTCCCCCCCTCCTCCACCTCTCGACCTCGACTTGCTGGCGTGAGGTCGATCCTCCCTCCCTCCCTCCCTCCTTCCTCCCTCCACAGCCTCATCCAATCAGCGTAATATGTCAGAGGCGCCGTCTCTCAGCTGGCCCGTCCGTCACCTGGGCTGATCGGCACGTGCGATATATTCTCTCTCTCTCTCTCTCTCTCTCTCTCTCTCTCTCTCTCTCTCTCTCTCTCTCTCTCTCTCGTGTCGTCCCCTTTCTTCTGTGGTGAGTGTTCGTACGTACGTCGCTGTTTTGAGTCGTTTTTGTGAGAGTTCCTATAATACGTCGCTATTTTGAGTCGTTTTTGTGAGAGTTCCTATAATACGTCGTTGTTTTGAGTCGTTTTGTGAGAATTTGTATAATACGTCGCTGTTTTGAGCCGTTTTTGTGAGTTTGTATAATACGTCGCTGTTTTGAGTCGTTTCTGTGAGAGAGTTCGTATTTTGGTGTCGTTTCTGTGAGAGTTCGTATTTTTGAGTCGTTTCTGTGAGAGAGTTCGTATTTTTGAGTCGTTTCTGCTCTCCGTCATCTCACAACACGACAGATTGTGTGGAAGCTGCTGTCGTTTCTCACACCCACTCTCACAAGACCCCGGGTTCGAACCCCCAGATGTATAATGATGATAAGTTCTCCTGTGTGCTTTAGAACAATGATGAAGAACACTCCCAACCTGGGAGAACGCCATATGTGTCCTCTGGTCGTCTCCCATGGTGGAGAACACGCCCAGCCTGGTCGTCTCCCATGGTGGAGAACACGCCCAACCTGGTCGTCTCCCATGGTGGAGAACACGCCCAGCCTGGTCGTCTCCCATGGTGGAGAACACGCCCAACCTGGTCGTCTCCCATGGTGGAGAACACGCCCAACCTGGTCGTCTCCCATGGTGGAGAACACTCCCAACCTGGTCGTCTCCCATGGTGGAGAACACTCCCAACCTGGTCGTCTACCATGGTGGAGAACACTCCCAACCTGGTCGTCTCCCATGGTGGAGAACACTCCCAACCTGGTCGTCTCCCATGGTGGAGAACACTCCCAACCTGGTCGTCTCCCATGGTGGAGAACACTCCCAACCTGGTCGTCTCCCATGGTGGAGAACACGCCCAGCCTGGTCGTCTCCCATGGTGGAGAACACGCCCAACCTGGTCGTCTCCCATGGTGGAGAACACGCCCAGCCTGGTCGTCTCCCATGGTGGAGAACACGCCCAACCTGGGAGAACGCCATGATACGTGTCCTCTGGTCGTCTCGCAAGCCTCCCAGTGCGGGACGACACCACACGACCAGGGTGGGACGACGGGCGTGTGAGCAGCGACCTGGTCGTTTGTGGTCGACCGTTGTATAACAGTCTACTGTATTATTACAAGCTCTGCTGTAGGTTGTATTTTGTGAAGGGACAGCCTCACATTATGTGAGGGTTGTCACATTATGTGAACGCCCACACACCATGTGAAGGTTGCCACATTGTGTGATTATTGTCATATTATGTGAACGATCCCACAGCATGTGAACACTGCCACATTATGTGAACGCCCACACACCATGTGAAGGTTGCCACATTATGTGAACATTGTCAAATTATGTGAACGATCCCACATTATGTGAACATTGTCACATTATGTGAATATTGTCACATTATGTGAACGATCCCACATTATGTGAACATTGCCACAGTATGTGAACGATCCCACATTATGTGAACATTGCCACATTATGTGAACAATTGTCACATTATGTGAACGATCCCACATTATGTGAATATTGTCACATTATGTGACATAATGTGATGGAGTGGCAGATCACCAGTTATAATAACTGCTGCAGGGAAGTCACTCCAGACTG
>NC_092272.1:2330215-2335215 GCF_036320965.1 Panulirus ornatus | reverse complement strand
AGAGAGAGAGAGAGAGAGAGAGAGAGAGAGAGAGGAGCGCGTGTCGTGTGCCCACACCACAGGGGAGAGAGTGAGAGAGAGATGGGTTAGATTGGTCCTGCGTGACACCAGTTGCTTCTATTTGTCGAGATGTGTGTGTGGGGGGAATGGGGGTGATGGGGAGGTGTGTATGGGTGATGGGGGGGGATGGGGTTTATCTCTGGCCAACTTGACTGGTGAAATAAATGAGTTGGAAGGGGTCGTTAGCGGAGGGGGGGGGAGGTAGTTCCCTAAGATGGAAGATGGTATGGCTCGTAGAGAAGGGGGGAGAGAGACAGTGAGAGAGAGAGAGAGAGAGAGAGAGAGAGAGAGAGAGAGAGAGAGAGAGAGAGAGAGAGAGAGAGGAGGTGGTATGGTCTGTTTGAGTAATATTACTCGTGATTATATGGTGAGGGTAAGTGAGGGAGGGCTGATGGTGGTAGGGTGAGTGGGTCACAGGGGCCTGGTGCTGCAGGAGGTGTAAAGTTGTGGTTGGGGGAGGTAGGGCGTCGGGATCCGACAGAAGGGGCGTCGGAATCCGACAGGAAGGGGCGCCGGGATCCAACAGGAAGGGGTGCCGGGATCCGACAGGAAGGGGCGTTGGGGTCCGACAGAAGGGGCGTCGGGATCCGACAGAAGGGGCGTTGGGGTCCGACAGAAGGGGCGTTGGGATCCAACAAAAGGGGCTTGGGATCCGACAGAAGGGGCGCCGGGATCCGACAGAAGGGGCGTTGGGATGCGACAGAAGGGGCTTGGGATCCGACAGAAGGGGCTTGGGATCCGACAGAAGGGGCGTTGGGATCCAACAAAAGGGGCTTGGGATCCGACAGAAGGGGCGCCGGGATCCGACAGAAGGGGCGTTGGGATGCGACAGAAGGGGCTTGGGATCCGACAGAAGGGGCGTTGGGGTCCGACAGAAGGGGCGTTGGGATCCAACAGGAAGGGGCGTTGGGGTCCGACAGAAGGGGCGTTGGGATCCGACAGAAGGGGCGTGGGGATGCGACAGAAGGGGCGTTGGGATCCGACAGGAAGGGGCGCCGGGATTCGACAGAAGGGGCGTTGGGATCCGACAGAAGGGGCGTTGGGATCCAACAGGAAGGGGCGCCGGGATCCGACAGAAGGGGCGTTGGGATGCGACAGAAGGGGCGTTGGGATCCAACAGGAAGGGGCGCCGGGATCCGACAGAAGGGGCGTTGGGATCCAACAGGAAGGGGCGCCGGGATCCGACAGAAGGGGCGTTGGGATGCGACAGAAGGGGCGTTGGGATCCAACAGGAAGGGGCGCCGGGATCCGACAGAAGGGGCGTCGGGATTCTACAGAAAGGGGCGTCGGGATCCGACAGAAGGGGCGTCGGGATCCGACAGAAGGGGCGTTGGGATGCGACAGAAGGGGCGTTGGGATCCGACAGGAAGGGGCGCCAGGATCCGACAGAAGGGGCGTTGGGATGCGACAGAAGGGGCGTTGGGATGCGACAGAAGGGGCGTCGGGATCCGACAGAAGGGGCGTCGGGATCCGACAGAAGGGGCGTCAGGATCCGACAGAAGGGGCGTCGGGATCCGACAGAAGGGGCGTCGGGATCCGACAGAAGGGGCGTCGGGATCCGACAGAAGGGGCGTTGGGATCCGACAGAAGGGGCGTCAGGATCCGACAGAAGGGGCGTCGGGATCCGACAGAAGGGCTGCCGCCGACGGCAGGTGGTGGCCATTTGCCGTGTGGCAAGGAGACATCCAAGGGCGCTGGCGGTCTAGGGGAGGTGGTGGCGCGCCGTGCTGCTGATTGGGGCGCACGCCAGCCAGTCTCAAAGCTCCGGCCTCTCTGTTCTCCTGCTGGAGTGAGGGGGGGAGGTGACCTGTAAGGGGGGGTTGGGGGTTCCATCACCACCAACCAGGCCCATTCCTCTAAGGGGTCAGGTCAGGTCAGGTCAGGCCAGGCCAGGCCAGGTCAGGTCAGGTCAGGTCAGGGTCGATACAATATACTTCATTTCACGGCCTCACAAGCTTATCACGGGGTGGGGGGGGTGGAGAGGGGTGGGGTTCGAACGCGACGGAGAGGGGGTTCGAACGCGACGAACCTCTCCCTGCCTCATTTCACGGGTTCGACGCTTCATCTTATGGGTTTCACGAGTTCACGGACTCGCATCGCGAACGTCGGGTTCAACTCCCTCCCTCCGTCCTCCGTCCTTCCGTCCTCCCACCGTCCCTCCCTCCTTCCCTCCCTCCTTCCCTCCCTCCCTCCCTCCCTCCCTCCCTCCCTCCCTGGTTCATTCCGCGGTCCCACGAGTTCATCTCACTGGTTCAGTGCCTCAGTTCGGTCGCCCCGCCCCAAAACCATGAGTCAGTCAGACATGGAAGCGTTCAACATCGACACAATAGATCGTAAGGGTTTTTGTGCCCCGTCTATTGACACATCTATTGCTGTCTATTTCCCTATGGGTGATTCACCCACATCCGCCAACCACTACAGTTTATACATCATACAACAACAGTCGCTGTTGAGGGTGATGGTTCAAAAGACGTGGCTACGAACAGTTGCAAATATACAGTTAGTGAACAACAGCAGCTGTAGTGGTGTCAGGGAGAACAACAGCAGCTGTAGTGGTGTCAGGGAGAACAACAGCAGCTGTAGTGGTGTCAGGGAGAACAACAGCAGCTGTAGTGGTGGTGTCAGGGAGAACAACAGCAGCTGTAGTGGTGGTGTCAGGGAGAACAACAGCAGCTGTAGTGGTGTCAGGGAGAACAACAGCAGCTGTAGTGGTGTCAGGGAGAACAACAGCAGCTGTAGTGGTGTCAGGGAGAACAACAGCAGCTGTAGTGGTGTCAGGGAGAACAACAGCAGCTGTAGTGGTGTCAGGGAGAACAACAGCAGCTGTAGTGGTGGTGTCAGGGAGAACAACAGCAGCTGTAGTGGTGTCAGGGAGAACAACAGCAGCTGTAGTGGTGGTGTCAGGGAGAACAACAGCAGCTGTAGTGGTGTCAGGGAGAACAACAGCAGCTGTAGTGGTGTCAGGGAGAACAACAGCAGCTGTAGTGGTGTCAGGGAGAACAACAGCAGCTGTAGTGGTGGTGTCAGGGAGAACAACAGCAGCTGTAGTGGTGTCAGGGAGAACAACAGCAGCTGTAGTGGTGTCAGGGAGAACAACAGCAGCTGTAGTGGTGTCAGGGAGAACAACAGCAGCTGTAGTGGTGTCAGGGAGAACAACAGCAGCTGTAGTGGTGTCAGGGAGAACAACAGCAGCTGTAGTGGTGTCAGGGAGAACAACAGCAGCTGTAGTGGTGTCAGGGAGAACAACAGCAGCTGTAGTGGTGTCAGGGAGAACAACAGCAGCTGTAGTGGTGTCAGGGAGAACAACAGCAGCTGTAGTGGTGGTGTCAGGGAGAACAACAGCAGCTGTAGTGGTGTCAGGGAGAACAACAGCAGCTGTAGTGGTGTCAGGGAGAACAACAGCAGCTGTAGTGGTGGTGTCAGGGAGAACAACAGCAGCTGTAGTGGTGTCAGGGAGAACAACAGCAGCTGTAGTGGTGTCAGGGAGAACAACAGCAGCTGTAGTGGTGTCAGGGAGAACAACAGCAGCTGTAGTGGTGTCAGGGAGAACAACAGCAGCTGTAGTGGTGTCAGGGAGAACAACAGCAGCTGTAGTGGTGTCAGGGAGAACAACAGCAGCTGTAGTGGTGTCAGGGAGAACAACAGCAGCTGTAGTGGTGTCAGGGAGAACAACAGCAGCTGTAGTGGTGTCAGGGAGGAGAACAGCAGCTGTAGTGGTGTCAGGGAGAACAGCAGCAGTATTGACAGCAGCTGTAGTGGTGTCAGGGAGAAGAACAGCAGCTGTAGTGGTGTCAGGGAGAACAACAGCAGCTGTAGTGGTGGTGTCAGGGAGAACAACAGCAGCTGTAGTGGTGGTGTCAGGGAGAACAACAGCAGCTGTAGTGGTGGTGTCAGGGAGAACAACAGCAGCTGTAGTGGTGTCAGGGAGAACAACAGCAGCTGTAGTGGTGTCAGGGAGAACAACAGCAGCTGTAGTGGTGTCAGGGAGAACAACAGCAGCTGTAGTGGTGGTGTCAGGGAGAACAACAGCAGCTGTAGTGGTGTCAGGGAGAACAACAGCAGCTGTAGTGGTGTCAGGGAGAACAACAGCAGCTGTAGTGGTGTCAGGGAGAACAACAGCAGCTGTAGTGGTGTCAGGGAGAACAACAGCAGCTGTAGTGGTGTCAGGGAGAACAACAGCAGCTGTAGTGGTGGTGTCAGGGAGAACAGCAGCAGTATTGACAGCAGCTGTAGTGGTGTCAGGGAGAACAACAGCAGCTGTAGTGGTGTCAGGGAGAACAACAGCAGCTGTAGTGGTGTCAGGGAGAACAACAGCAGCTGTAGTGGTGTCAGGGAGAACAACAGCAGCTGTAGTGGTGTCAGGGAGAACAACAGCAGCTGTAGTGGTGGTGTCAGGGAGAACAACAGCAGCTGTAGTGGTGTCAGGGAGAACAACAGCAGCTGTAGTGGTGTCAGGGAGAACAACAGCAGCTGTAGTGGTGTCAGGGAGAACAACAGCAGCTGTAGTGGTGTCAGGGAGAACAACAGCAGCTGTAGTGGTGTCAGGGAGAACAACAGCAGCTGTAGTGGTGTCAGGGAGAACAACAGCAGCTGTAGTGGTGGTGTCAGGGAGAACAACAGCAGCTGTAGTGGTGTCAGGGAGGAGAACAGTAGCTGTGGTGGTGTCAGGGAGAACAACAGCAGCTGTAGTGGTGTCAGGGAGAACAACAGCAGCTGTAGTGGTGGTGTCAGGGAGGAGAACAGTAGCTGTGGTGGTGTCAGGGAGAACAACAGCAGCTGTAGTGGTGGTGTCAGGGAGAACAACAGCAGCTGTAGTGGTGTCAGGGAGAACAACAGCAGCTGTAGTGGTGTCAGGGAGAACAACAGCAGCTGTAGTGGTGTCAGGGAGAACAACAGCAGCTGTAGTGGTGGTGTCAGGGAGGAGAACAGTAGCTGTGGTG
>NC_092272.1:2312715-2325215 GCF_036320965.1 Panulirus ornatus | reverse complement strand
TCCATGTTGATGTCCCCTGCTGGTGTTGGGGGTCGTCCGGGGGTCGTATGGTGGAGATGGGGGTCGTCCGGGGGGCCTTATGGTGGAGATGGGGGTCGTCCCGGGGTCGTATGGTGGAGATGGGGGTCGTATGGAGGAGATGGGGGTCGTCCGGGGGCGTTATGGTGGAGATGGGGGTCGTATGGAGGAGATGGGGGTCGTCCGGGGGTCGTATGGTGGAGATGGGGGTCGTATGGAGGAGATGGGGGTCGTATGGTGGAGATGGGGGTCGTATGGAGGAGATGGGGGTCGTATGGTGGAGATGGGGGTCGTATGGAGGAGATGGGGGGTCGTCCGGGGGCCTTATGATGGAGATGGGGGTCGTAGGGATAACCTGTTGGGGTCGTGTTAGTTGTGGTCGTCCTACGACATCCCCCAAGGGTAATATATTCCCCCTCCCCCTCCTTCCCCTCCCCTCCTTCCCCTCCCCCTCCTTCCCCTCCACCTCCTTCCCCTCCCCCACGTCCATACACCCCCCCTCCTCCCTCCTCACCAACACCCGCCAACCCCTCCCTCACCCCTCCACCAAGATCACACCCCCCCCTCCTACACGGCCACTTCCCTCACCCCCTTCCCAAGCCAAGGTTCCTCCCCTTCCCCTCACTTCCCCCCTCTTACACCAAGATCTCACTCCCCCTCACCCCCACAATCACACCCCCACCCCCACAATCACACCCCCACCCCCACAATCACACCCCCACCCCCACAATCACCCCCGCACCCCCCACCCCACCATCACCCCCTACCCCATTGTTCCCCCTTCCCCCAACACACACACACTTCCGGCGACACTTCCTTATTGAGTAATGATTAATGGTGGGCGACGGTGAGGCCTCTTCCTGTTATCCTGTGAGCGATGATAACACCGATGATCACTCCATCTGTTATCCTGTGAGCGATGATAACACGGTTGATCACTCCATCTGTTATCCTGTGAGCGATGATAACACCGTTGATCACTCCATCTGTTATCCTGTGAGCGCTGATAACACCGTTGATCACTCCATCTGTTATTCTGTGAGCGATGATAACACCGTTGATCACTCCATCTGTTATCCTGTGAGCGCTGATAACACCGTTGATCACTCCATCTGTTATCCTGTGAGCGATGATAACACCGTTGATCACTCCATCTGTTATCCTGTGAGCGATGATAACACCGTTGATCACTCCATCTGTTATCCTGTGAGCGATGATAACACGGTTGATCACTCCATCTGTTATCCTGTGAGCGATGATAACACCGTTGATCACTCCATCTGTTATCCTGTGAGCGCTGATAACACCGTTGATCACTCCATCTGTTATTCTGTGAGCGCTGATAACACCGTTGATCACTCCATCTGTTATCCTGTGAGCGCTGATAACACCGTTGATCACTCCATCTGTTATCCTGTGAGCGCTGATAACACCGTTGATCACTCCATCTGTTATCCTGTGAGCGCTGATAACACCGTTGATCACTCCATCTGTTATCCTGTGAGCGCTGATAACACCGTTGATCACTCCATCTGTTATCCTGTGAGCGCTGATAACACCGTTGATCACTCCATCTGTTATCCTGTGACGCTGATAACACCGTTGATCACTCCATCTGTTATCCTGTGAGCGATGATAACACCGTTGATCACTCCATCTGTTATCCTGTGACGCTGATAACACCGTTGATCACTCCATCTGTTATCCTGTGAGCGATGATAACACCGTTGATCACTCCATCTGTTATCCTGTTGACGATGATAACACGGTTGATCACTCCATCTGTTATCCTGTGAGCGCTGATAACACCGTTGATCACTCCATCTGTTATCCTGTAGCATGATAACACCGTTGATCACTCCATCTGTTATCCTGTGAGCGATGATAACACGGTTGATCACTCCATCTGTTATCCTGTGAGCGATGATAACACCGTTGATCACTCCATCTGTTATCCTGTGACGCTGATAACACGGTTGATCACTCCATCTGTTATCCTGTGACGCTGATAACACCGTTGATCACTCCATCTGTTATCCTGTATGCGATGATAACACCGTTGATCACTCCATCTGTTATCCTGTGAGCGCTGATAACACCGTTGATCACTCCATCTGTTATCCTGTGAGCGATGATAACACCGTTGATCACTCCATCTGTTATCCTGTGAGCGCTGATAACACCGTTGATCACTCCATCTGTTATCCTGTGAGCGATGATAACACCGGTGATCACTCCATCTGTTATCCTGTGACGCTGATAACACGGTTGATCACTCCATCTGTTATCCTGTGAGCGATGATAACACGGTTGATCACTCCATCTGTTATCCTGTATGCGATGATAACACCGTTGATCACTCCATCTGTTATCCTGTGAGCGCTGATAACACCGTTGATCACTCCATCTGTTATCCTGTGAGCGATGATAACACCGTTGATCACTCCATCTGTTATCCTGTGAGCGATGATAACACCGTTGATCACTCCATCTGTTATCCTGTGAGCGATGATAACACCGTTGATCACTCCATCTGTTATCCTGTGAGCGATGATAACACCGTTGATCACTCCATCTGTTATCCTGTGACGCTGATAACACGGTTGATCACTCCATCTGTTATCCTGTGAGCGCTGATAACACCGTTGATCACTCCATCTGTTATCCTGTGAGCGATGATAACACCGATATAATATATATATATATAATATATATATATATATATATATATATATATATATATATATATATATATATATATATATATATATATATTCATTTATTTAAGATATTTTGTCGCTGTCTCCCGCGTTAGCGAGGTAGCGCAAGGAAACAGACGAAAGAATACGCCAACCCACCCACATACACATGTATATACATACACGTGCACATATACACACCTATACATTTCATCGTATACATACATATACATACACAGACATATACATATATACACATGTACATATTCATACATGATGCCTTATCCTCGCCTTTATCTTATCTGTCTTATCAATTACAGATTATCTGTTAGTTATATGCTCTCACTATACTCTGGTGGGGGGTCAGGTAGGGTATACCCTCAGTATACTCTGGTGGTGGGGGTCAGGTGGGGTATACCCTCAGTATACTCTGGTGGGGGGGTCAGGTGGGGTATACCCTCAGTATACTCTGGTGGTGGGGGTGTCAGGTGGGGTATACCCTCAGTATACTCTGGTGGGGGTCAGGTGGGGTATACCCTCAGTATACTCTGGTGGGGGGGTCAGGTGGGGTATACCCTCAGTATACTCTGGTGGTGGGGGGTCAGGTGGGGTATACCCTCAGTATACTCTGGTGGTGGGGGTCAGGTGGGGTATACCCTCAGTATACTCTGGTGGGGGGGTCAGGTGGGGTATACCCTCAGTATACTCTGGTGGTGGGGGGTCAGGTGGGGTATACCCTCAGTATACTCTGGTGGTGGGGGTCAGGTGGGGTATACCCTCAGTATACTCTGGTGGTGGGGGTCAGGTGGGGTATACCCTCAGTATACTCTGGTGGTGGGGGTCAGGTGGGGTATACCCTCAGTATACTCTGGTGGTGGGGGGTCAGGTGGGGTATACCCTCAGTATACTCTGGTGGTGGGGGGGTCAGGTGGGGTATACCCTCAGTATACTCTGGTGGTGGGGGGGGTCAGGTGGGGTATACCCTGAGTATACTCTGGTGGTGGGGGGTCAGGTGGGGTATACCCTCAGTATACTCTGGTGGTAGGGGGGTCAGGTGGGGTATACCCTGAGTATACTCCGGAGCACGGACAGATGACCACTATAGGGGCTGCAAGGTGGGGGTAGAGAGAGAGAGAGAGAGAGAGAGAGAGAGAGAGAGAGAGAGAGAGAGGAAGAAGACTCTCTCTCTCTCTCTCTCTCTCTCTCTCTCTCTCTCTCTCTCCCAGCCCGCGGCACATAATCTGGAACTCCTCCAGCCTCCTCTCCCTCCCTCCCTCCCTCCTTCCCTCCCTCCTTCCCTCCCTCCCTCCCTCCCACTCGCCTCATAAATAAGTCTTTTATTGGTGAACTTGCTCAGGGGGAGGGGGGGGGGGAACTTGAGAAGGAATACATCCTTGTCACACTGTAGCTCCTCTCTCTCTCTCTCTCTCTCTCTCTCTCTCTCTCTCTCTCTCTCTCTCTCTCTCTCTCTCTCTCTCTCTTTGGCGCCGTGCCCCGCGCCGGTCCCCTCTCCTCCATTCCCGCGCCTCCTAGCCAAAGGCAGCTGGTAATCCTTGTGGAAATCCTCCAAAATGCGTCATTGTTTCCCACTTGCCGCCCGCGCCCACCGCCCGCGCCCGCCCTTCCCCTCTACCACCCCTTTTCAGCTGGAGGCGTCGTGTATGGAGGGAGGCGTGTGTGTGGGGTGGTTAATTGGAGGGGTAGTGTGGTGGGGTATACAAGGGGAAAGGGTGATGTGGGATGGTTCCGCTAGGAGAAGTGGTCTAAGGAGTGTGTAAGTGGTGCTAGTGGGTGTGGACCTGGTGTTAGGAGTGTGTAAGTGGTGCTAGTGGGTGTGGACCTGGTGTTAGGAGTGTGTAAGTGGTGCTAGTGGGTGTGGACCTGGTGTTAGGAGTGTGGAAGTGGTGCTAGTGGGTGTGGACCTGGTGTTAGGAGTGTGTAAGTGGTGCTAGTGGGTGTGGACCTGGTGTTAGGAGTGTGGAAGTGGTGCTAGTGGGTGTGGACCTGGTGTTAGGAGTGTGTAAGTGGTGCTAGTGGGTGTGGACCTGGTGTTAGGAGTGTGGAAGTGGTGCTAGTGGGTGTGGACCTGGTGTTAGGAGTGTGTAAGTGGTGCTAGTGGGTGTGGACCTGGTGTTAGGAGTGTGTAAGTGGTGCTAGTGGGTGTGCACCTGGTGTTAGGAGTGTGTAAGTGGTGCTAGTGGGTGTGCACCTGGTGTTAGGAGTGTGTAAGTGGTGCTAGTGGGTGTGGACCTGGTGTTAGGAGTGTGGAAGTGGTGCTAGTGGGTGTGGACCTGGTGTTAGGAGTGTGTAAGTGGTGCTAGTGGGTGTGGACCTGGTGTTAGGAGTGTGGAAGTGGTGCTAGTGGGTGTGGACCTGGTGTTAGGAGTGTGGAAGTGGTGCTAGTGGGTGTGGAGGTGGTGTTAGGAGTGTGTAAGTGGTGCTAGTGGATGTGGACCTGGTGTTAGGAGTGTGGAAGTGGTGCTAGTGGCTGTGAACCTGGTGTTAGGAGTGTGGAAGTGGTGCTAGTGGGTGTGAACCTGGTGTTAGGAGTGTGGAAGTGGTGCTAGTGGGTGTGAACCTGGTGTTAGGAGTGTGGAAGTGGTGCTAGTGGGTGTGAACCTGGTGTTAGGAGTGTGGAAGTGGTGCTAGTGGGTGTGGACCTGGTGTTAGGAGTGTGGAAGTGGTGCTAGTGGGTGTGGACCTGGTGTTAGGAGTAAGTGGTGCTAGTGGGTGTGGACCTGGTGTTAGGAGTGTGGAAGTGGTGCTAGAGGGTGTGGAAGTGGTCCTAGGAAGGTGGAAGTGGTCCTAGGAGTGTGTAAGTGGTGCTAGTGGGTGTGGAGGTGGTCTTAGGAGTGTGTAAGTGGTGCTAGTGGGTTTGGAAGTGGTCCTAGGAAGGTGGAAGTGGTGGTAGAGGGTGTGGAAGTGGTCTTAGAAGTGTTTAAATGGAGCTAGAGGGTGTGGAAGTGGTCCTAGGAAGGTGGAAGTGGTGCTAGTGGGTGTGGAAGTGGTCTTAGGAGTGTGGATGTGGTCCCAGGAGGAGAGGTGGAAGTGGTCCTAGAAGGGTGGAAGTGGTCCTATAGAGTGTAGAAGTGGTGCTAGAGAGTGTGGAAGTGGTCCTATGAATATGGAAGTGGTCCTAGAATTGTGGAAGTGGCCTTAGAGCGTGTGGAAGTGGTCCTAGGAGTGCGGAGGTGGTCCTAGGAGCGTGGAAGAGGTCTTAGGAGATGCTGTGCTGAGGCACTGGTTGTGTGGGCCTTTTGGGGCGGGCTTGGAGGGTAGGTGTGTTGGGGGATGGTTTTTAGAGGGGAAGGGGGGACTGTCTATGGGGTGATAGGGAGGGGGGAGGAGGAGGGGACTGTCTGTGGGGTGATAGGGAGGGGGGAGGAGGAGGGGACTGTCTGTGGGGTGATAGGGAGGGGAGGGGACTGAACTGTCTGTGGGGTGATGGGAGGAGAGGGGACTGTCTGTGGGGTGATGGGGAGGGGAGAAGGAGGGGACTGTCTGTGGGGTGATAGGGAGGGGGAGGAGGAGGGGACTGTCTGTGGGGCGATGGGGAGGGGAGGGTGAGGAGGGGACTGTCTTTGGGGTGATAGGGAGGGGAGGGGGAGGAGGGGACTGTCTGTGGGGTGATGGGGAGGGGGGACTGTCTGTGGGGTGATAGGGAGGGGAGGAGGAGGAGGGGACTGTCTGTGGGGTGATGGGGAGGGGTGGAGGAGGAAGGGGGGTAGTGTCGTCATCAGGCACACCCCAGTCATTCCCACAGCCAGACAGACTGTGTCTGTCTGTGGCAGCGAAACTTTTCCAACAGACACGTCTTCATTGTCTGTGTCTCAGACCCGTCTACCCCCCCCCCCCCAACGCCCACTGTCTGTGTCTCGTCTCGTCTCCCTAGACTGTCTGTGTCTAGGTCTCCTAGTCTGTGTCTGTGTCTCGTCTCCCTAGACTGTCTGTGTCTAGGTCACCTAGTCTGTGTCTGTGTTCTCGTCTCCCTAGACTGTCTGTGTCTAGGTCTCCTAGTCTGTGTCTGTGTCTCGTCTCTCTAGACTGTCTGTGTCTAGATCACCTAGTCTGTGTCTGTGTCTCGTCTCCCTAGACTGTCTGTGTCTAGGTCTCCTAGTCTGTGTCTGTGTTCTCGTCTCCCTCCCTAGACTGTCTGTGTCCAAGTCTCTTAGTCTGTGTCTGTGTCTCGTCTCCCTAGACTGTGTGTCTAGGTCTCCTAGTCTGTGTCTGTGTCTCGTCTCCCTAGACTGTCTGTGTCTAGGTCACCTAGTCTGTGTCTGTGTCTCGTCTCCCTAGACTGTCTGTGTCTAGGTCTCCTAGTCTTCCCCTTTTAACTGCTTTTAAGCCATCTTAACCCGTGACACAGACCACCCCCCTTTCCCACACCAGCCCCGATGACATAGAGAAAAGATAACCCACCATTCCCACCATTCCCACCATTCCCAACACCATTCCCACTTGGGCTGTGCCATAGCAGCTGGTGCTGTGTCGCACCAGCTGGGCTGACGTCCCCGTTTTCCATAAGGGACGACTTCGCCCCACAGCTGGAAGAGAACCCACGCTTGGGTCTCTCTCTCTCTCCCACAGTGTCCGGTACCCAAGCCCCAAATTGCCCCTCGAGAGATAAGGCCTGTCTTGCCCCCCGCCCCGCCCCGCCCCGCCCCGTAAACGCTGGGGGCCCCCAACCACCACATCGAGATTACTGCTGTCTTAAGGTAGTATGTGTAATCCCTGGTGTAATCCCCTCTCTCCTCCCCATGTAATCCCCCAGGGTGTAACCCATAACAACAACCCATCCCCTCTTTTCTCCCCTCCCCCAGGGCGTAATCCCCACCACCTCCCCTTGCTCAATCCCAACGGCTCCTCGCCCCGTTCCACAACTTGGACCCTGTGGTTCATTCCACAGCATCCCCCGCGGGGTTCAGTCCGCCCGTGTGTTTACATCCCCCGGAACACAGCTGATCCGCACGTGTTGTGGCCCTATCAGCTGATCAACCCCCTTGACCCCGTTGTAGTGACTCTGACCTCGCGAATTACACACACACACACACACACACACACACAGAGTTTCTACCCCCCACTCTCTCTCTCTCTCTCTCTCTCTCTCTCTCTCTCTCTCTCTCTCTCTCTCTCTCTCTCTCTCTCTCTCTCTCTGTGCATGCATGCGTGCGTGCGTGCTTGCACGTGCCGAAACACCCACGCTATGCACATTTCACACTGTCACCCTGGTACTCCAGCGGTGTTTGGCGAAGGGTCTTGTCTTACTGTGAGAGAGAGAGAGAGAGAGAGAGAGAGAGAGAGAGAGAGAGAGAGAGAGAGAGAGAGAGAGAGAGGCAGAAAAGGGAGAGCAAGACGATTACAGTACATGAGTGAGAGGGAGACAAGCAGTACAGGGAGAGCAGGGTGATTATAAGAACAGGTGAGAGGGAGAGAGAGAGAGAGAGAGAGAGAGAGAGAGAGAGAGAGAGAGAGAGTGAGAGGCACTCCAGGTGAGAGCAAATCAATCATAACACAACAGGTGGTGAGGAGAAGTAGTGATCAGCTCGGGGCCAAGAACACAACAGGGGTTGTTAAAAAGTGTTGTGACAACTGGAGGCGGGGCGGGGCGGGGCGGGGCGGGGCGGGGCGGGGAGACGAGAGCGAAAGATTCTGGGACATCGGTGGGGTGGGGGGGGGTGATCTGAGGGAGAGAGGGGGAGTATAAGAATGTGAGAAGCAATTCATCTCGTGTGTTGGACCGCCTCTTCCCCTCCCCCTAACTTGAGAGGGAAAAAAGAGGGGAGCTGGCTGGCTGGGGAGTGAGCAATCATGGGGGAGAGTCACTCACCCCCTCACCACCCGCTCTCACTCTTCCTCCCCCTACACTCCCAGACGTCTCCTCTCTCTCTCTCTCTCTCTCTCTCTCTCTCTCTCTCTCTCTCTCTCTCTCTCTCTCTCTCTCTCTCTCTCTCTCTCTCTCTCTCTCCCTTTTTTTTCTTCCTTCCCTCTCCCTCATGTCTCATGGTCGTCTCATCTATTCTCTCACACTCTCTTCTCCCCGCTCAACGTGACCTTCTCCCCACTCCCCTCTCCCCACTCCCCTCTCCCCACTCCCCTCTCCCCACCTCTTCCTCTCATCTCTCACCCCATTGTGAGGTGTTTTCATCTGGGGCCTCAAGGCGATGGATCCCGTGACGTGAGTGGTTGTCTGAGAGCTGGGCTGTGATTGGTCCACACCCCCAGCCGTACACGAGTGGTTGTATGAGAGCTGGGCTGTGATTGGTCCACACCCCCAGCTGTACACAAGTGGTTATATGAGAGCTGGGCTGTGATTGGTCCACACCCCCAGCCGTACACGAGTGGTTGTATGAGAGCTGGGCTGTGATTGGTCCACACCCTCAGCTGTACACAAGTGGTTATATGAGAGCTGGGCTGTGATTGGTCCACACCCCCAGCTGTACACGAGTGGTTGTATGAGAGCTGGGCGATGATTGGTCCACACCCCAGCTGAAGATGCGTTGTTGTGTAAGAACTGGGCTGTGATTGGTCGATAAAATACAAACTGCTAGTTCTGCAGTCTTAACGGGCAGTTCCTCCCGCTCGTCATATGGTCGAGGACCCTATTTTCCCCGTCGGTTTTTCGTCCTTATTTACAGTCTTCTCCGAAGATTCTTCCCCTGAGGCTAATTAATTAATTAATTAATTTTGGTGCGCGATGTCCCCCCTCTTCTCTCTCTCTCTCTCTCTCTCTCTCTCTCTCTCTCTCTCTCTCTCTCTCTCTCTCTCTCTCTCTCTCTCTCCTTGTCAATCATCATCATCGTCATCATTATCATCATCATCATTATCATCATCATTATCATCACTATCATCATTATCATTATCATCACTATCATCATTATCATCATTATCATCATCATTATCATCACTATCATCATTATCATTACCATCACTATCATCATTATCATCATTATCATCATCATTATCATCACTATCATCATTATCATTACCATCACTATCATCATTATCATCATTATTATCATTGTTACAATTGCAAAAATGGAAGATCATTATTAACGAGGCAATACATGAAATAGAAGATGATCATCTTCATTTATATTTTCCTTCATTTCAAATCACTTTTGAGCTGTCTTTGTTTACACTGGGTTGATCCTGAAGACTGTGCTTGCTCTGTACTGTAGGCTGAGAGACCATCACCCACCCCTTCCCCTTAGAACTCCCCCAGATAAAGCCCTTCTAGGAAAAGACCATCACCCACCCCCTTCCCCTTAGAACTCCCCCAGATAAAGCCCTTCTAGGGAAAGACCATCACCCACCCCTTCCCCTTAGAACTCCCCCAGATAAAGCCCTTCTAGGAAAAGACCATCACCCACCCCTTTCCCCTTAGAACTCCCCCAGATAAAGCCCTTCTAGGGAAAGACCATCACCCACCCCTTCCCCTTAGAACTCCCCCAGATAAAGCCCTTCTAGGGAAAGACCATCACCCACCCCTTCCCCTTAAGAACTCCCCCAGATAAAGCCCTTCTAGGGAAAGACCATCACCCACCCCTTCCCCTTAGAACTCCCCCAGATAAAGCCCTTCCAGGGAAAGACCACCCTGCCCCAGAGCTCCCCTTACCCCCCCCCCATCACGGACCCAGACAGTAACGTTTCCCCCTTCCTTTCTTTCCCCCACCCCCATCCCCCCTCACACACACCTTCCCTCACCCCCCATCCCCCCTCACACACACCTTCCCTCACCCCCCAACCCCCTCACACACACCTTCCCCCACCCCACTCACCCCCACACACACCTTCCCCCACCCCACTCACCCCCACACACACCTTCCCCACCCCACTCACCCCCACACACACCTTCGCCCATCCCACTCACCCCCACATACACCTTCCCCCACCCCCCATCCCCTCACACACACCTGCCGCTAAACCTGACTATCACGTATCCCCCTTCCTTCCTCCCCTCCCCTCCTTCCTTCACCCGCCCATCACCCCTTACCCATGACCCCAGACAGTAACTGTTCCCCCTGTTCACCCATCCCCATCCCTATAATGGGTCATGGCGCATTACACTGACTTCTCTAAGCACAAAAACGACCTTAAAGTCGTTTGGACGTAATAGGAACAGGTCCCTTGGGGGAAGAGGGGAAAGGGGAGGGGAAAACGGGGGCGGACATGGTAAGGGGAGAGGAAAGGGGGGCGTGGAAGAGGGAGGGAGAGGGGTGGGCGTGTGGTAAAGGAATGGGGTTAGGGATAAGGTGATGGGGACTGTAGGGACCCATCTCATAACAAGGCGACAGGAAATGGGTGATGGGTGACGAATTGTGTTGACACAGCGTTGCCCCTCACTCACTCACTCCCTTCCCCTCCCCTCACTCACTCCCTCCCCCCTCATTCCCCTCTCTCGCTTATCACACCCTCTCATTTCCCTCTCCCTTCCCCCTCCTCAACTCTCACTCCTCTCACACACCCTCTCCGACTCCATTCACACCCGGTGACTCTCTCTCTCTCTCTCTCCCCACCTCTTACTCTCACACTGCTCCCCTTCCTTCCTCTCTCTCTCTCACTCTCCCCCCCCTCCGTCTCCTCTCACTCCAGTTCATAATCCATATATACTCTCTCTCTCTCCCTCCTCCCCTCACTCTCCCTCCTCTCTCTCTCTCTCTCTCTCTCTCTCTCTCTCTCTCTCTCTCTCTCTCTCTCTCTCTCTCTCTCTCTCTCTCTCTCTCTCTCACACACACACACACACCTGTTACCCTTCACTGTCTCACTTTCCCACCACCCCCCCTCACTTACACTCACCTTACCCCTCTATCACCTCTCCCCTCATCTTTTCCCCTCACCTCTCGTGTTAACCCCCCCTTTACTCAACTCCCCCTTTCCTCTTCCCCCCCCTGGTTTTCACACTGTCTCCCCTCTTTGGCCACACCCCATATAGTTCCTTCCACATTCTTTTCTCTCTCCCCTCTTCCCTCCTACGCCTCTCCCCCTCCCCTCGTCATCTCCCCCTTCCACCCCACGTTGCACATTTAATCACTGTAACCACCCCATTGGGCCTCTGGGCGTTTTAAGGCCTAGGTCGACCGGGATTTTCTCCCCCCAGGGTTCGAACCCCCTTCTCCCCAGGGGGACAAGTCTGTTAGTGATTTTAGGGGCTTTAATCATATGGGTCCTTAAGGGGCTGTGGCCCTTACGGCCCAGGGCCGGACCTAACTAAGCCCCCCCACGCCCCCCAAAGCCCCCCCCACGCCCCCAAAGGCCCTCACGCCCCCCCCACGCCCCCACGCCCCCAAAGCCCCCCACGCCCCCCCACGCCCCCCAAAGCCCCCCACGCCCCCAAAGCCCCCCAAAGCCCCCCACGCCCCCCACGCCCCCCCACGCCCCCAAAGCCCCCCACGCCCCCCAAAGCCCCCCACGCCCCCCAAAGCCCCCCCACGCCCCCCAAAGCCCCCCTTAGTGTTCGGGGTGTGGAAAAAAAAGAGATTTTTAAATTAAACCCAAAATTTTACCATTTTTTTCCTTCTTTGTCAAAAACCTTAAGACGTTAATTTTAAGGCTAGAAGGTATTTTAAGGTCAGGTCATGTCTATCGATAGATAAACAACCCCTAACGAGCTGTGATTTTAGGTCAGATGGTTGTTGAAAACCTGGCGAGCGTCATTTGACCCTTGACCTTTTAAATTTAAGGTACCTTAAAAACTGACTTAAAGCCATATGGTCGAAAATGAGTCTTGTCATTGATATAAATTTGACCTTTATGGATGATAACTGTCCATGACATCAGGTCAGG
>NC_092272.1:2300215-2307715 GCF_036320965.1 Panulirus ornatus | reverse complement strand
GATAGGGTCAATATTTCCTCTTGGCCAGCAGAAAGGGGGCCAATATTACCTCTTGGCCAGTAGATAGGGGCCAATATATCCTCTTGGCCAGCAGATTGGGGGCCAATATATCCTCTTGGCCAGCAGATAGGGGCCAATATTTCCTCTTGGCCAGCAGATAGAGGGCCAATATTACCTCTTGGCCAGCAGATAGGGGGTCAATATTTCCTCTTGGCCAGCAGAAAGGGGGCCAATATTACCTCTTGGCCAGTAGATAGGGGCCAATATATCCTCTTGGCCAGCAGATTGGGGGCCAATATTTCCTCTTGGCCAGCAGAAAGGGGGCCAATATTTCCTCTTGGCCAGCAGATAGGGGGCCAATATTTCCTCTTGGCCAGCAGATAGCGGGCCAATATATCCTCTTGGCCAGCAGATAGGGCCAATATTTCCTCTTGGCCAGCAGATAGGGGGGCCAATATTACCTCTTGGCCAGCAGATAGGGGGCCAATATTTCCTCTTGGCCAGCAGATAGGGGCCAATATTTCCTCTTGGCCAGCAGATAGGGGGCCATATATCCTCTTGGCCAGCAGATAGGGGGCCAATATATCCTCTTGGCCAGCAGATAGGGGGTCAATATATCCTCTTGGCCAGTAGATAGGGGGCCAATATTACCTCTTGGCCAGCAGATTGGGGGCCAATATTACCTCTTGGCCAGCAGATAGGGGGCCAATATTACCTCTTGGCCAGCAGATAGGGGGCCATATATCCTCTTGGCCAGCAGATAGGGGGCCAATATATCCTCTTGGCCAGCAGATAGGGGGCCAATATATCCTCTTGGCCAGTAGATAGGGGCCAATATTACCTCTTGGCCAGCAGATAGGGGGCCAATATATCCTCTTGGCCAGTAGATAGGGGCCAATATTACCTCTTGGCCAGCAGATAGGGGGCCAATATATCCTCTTGGCCAGCAGATTGGGGGCCAATATTACCTCTTGGCCAGCAGATAGGGGGCCAATATTACCTCTTGGCCAGCAGATAGGGGGCCAATATTACCTCTTGGCCAGTAGAAAGGGGGCCAATATTACCTCTTGGCCAGCAGATAGCGGGCCAATATATCCTCTTGGCCAGTAGATAGGGGCCCAATATTACCTCTTGGCCAGCAGATAGGGGGCCAATATTACCTCTTGGCCAGTAGATAGGGGGCCAGCAACACTGGGCTGACAAGGGAGAAGCGATAATCTCCTTGGCCGACAAGACAGGCCACAGTATTCCCAGCAGAGGGCGTGGGCCGGGGAGGCGTGGGCCGGGGAGGCGCGGGGGCCGGGGAGGCGCGGGGGAGCCGTCACCTTCAACGGACGAGGAAAGGGAACACCTGCGCCATCTGTCCGCCTGATGCCGAACTTGATCTCGCCCCTTTTATCGCCAGTAATCCATTTATTTGTGCCTTTTACGCGCACTATACGCGATAAATGAAGAGATGATGGTGATTAGTGAATGATATATCGATTAGAAATTATAGATATAAGGGACTTTGTAAGATATATAGAGATATAGAAATATATATGTGTATGGAGGAATTGGAGTACATGGTAACTGTCAGGCGGTCACGACGTGTTAGACGCATGCGTGGAGGAGTTGACGATCCGGTGAAACACGACCACGTTCACGCCACGTGGTCGGTCGCCGGCCATTACGCCCAGCGACCCTATCCCCCCCACCCAACTCTAACCACCCCCCCACCTCACTCTACCCCCTAAACCCCCCCCCCCCCACCTACCACCTCTCATTCATCTCGTTAGCGTGAGGGTTTCGTCACGCTAACAGTTACTTAGTGCCAATTTGTTTAAATGAAATGCTTAGCATAGTTAGAATGAGGTCGTTTGAAAAAAAATATAGATAAAAATAAAAATCAAGGCTTTTCTCTCATTGTTGAAGAAAAAAATAGAGATGATATCGGATTTCTATTGTTATTTTTTTATTTTTTTGAGGGGGAGGGGGCCCAGATTCTGAGGGGGTGGGGGTGTTGAAGACACGAGGGGAAAGTATTTTACCCATTTTTGAAAAAAAGGGGAAAAAAACCCGTTTGAAACGTGTCAGACTGTAGTTACGAGGCAAGACACGAGAGGGCTGGGAGTTCCAGAGTTTGGACGTGTGAGGAAAGAAGCAGGTATCAAATCGGCCCACACCCTTGCTCGAGTTTGCTGAGTGGACTGAATCTATCTGTTAACAATGGCTTACCGCTGTTGGTAAACATGGGATCGTCAGATGTCTAGTTCTGGCTTAGGAGAGAGAGAGAGAGAGAGAGAGAGAGAGAGAGAGAGAGAGAGAGAGAGAGAGAGAGGTGGACATCTTTTGGAACCGTGAGTGTATCGCGGGTTCGAACCCCCCCCCCTCTAAGTTCGGGGTTAGTGTGGGGATAGATAACTCTCTCTCTCTCTCTCTCTCTCTCTCTCTCTCTCTCTCTCTCTCTCTCTCTCTCTCTCTCTCTCTCTCTCTCTACTACTACCACTACTACCCTTGCCCCCATTGCGTCAGCTGATGACCTCGTCTGACCCATGTAACGCAAGCCTTGCGTTTAGGGGGAAGAGAGGAGAGGGGAAGGGGTGGGGAGGGGGGAAGAGAGGAGAGGGGAAGGGGTGGGGAGGGGGGAAGAGAGGAGAGGGGAAGGGGTGGGGAGGGGGGAAGAGAGGAGAGGGGAAGGGGTGGGGAGAGGGGAGAGGGGGATGTCTCCTCCTCCATCGTGTGTCCCCCCCCCCCCTCCAACGCTACACCTGTATGTGCTGTGTATTTCATGCCAGGTGTGGGGTTGCCCACTCCCCTCGTCCCACGGGGGTGTAGCCCGTGTTAACACAACCCCTGGGGGAGTGTGGGCACACCCTGTGTTGTAGCAAGGGAGCGGGGCAAACGTTGTGGGAACGTTTGAAAAAAAACGTTTTTTGGCTTCATCAGGGCAAACGTTGTAGGAACGTTTGAAAAAAGGAAAAAACTTTTTTTTGGCTTCATCAGGGCAAACGTTGTAGGAACGTTTGAAAAAAAACGTTTTTTGGCTTCATCAGGGCAAACGTTGTGGGAACGTTTGAAAAAAAAGAAAAAATACGTTTTTTGGCTTCATCAGGGCAAACGTTGTAGTAACGTTTGAAAAAAAAAAAAATACGTTTTTTGGCTTCATCAGGGCAAACGTTGTGGGAACGTTTGAAAAAAAAAGAAAAAAATACGTTTTTTGGCTTCATCAGGGAGTCGCTTCCCGTGACCGACCTAACCCCCCCTCCCCAAATCCCCCTTTCCCCCCCGTCAATCAATTCGTCTTTCCGGGAAAGCCGTGGGAACATCGCCCGGGGCATTACCCCAGGGGGCGGGGGGGGGACTGGGACATTACCCCCGGGGGGGGAGGGAGGGGCGGCGGGGGGGAAGGGGAGGGGATATACCCGTGGACGGGGAGGTGAGTCACTGGATGGAATGTCTGAGCGGCTGAGCGAGCGCGCGCGGGGCGCGGGCGGGCGGGGTGGGTGGCGGATCCACTCCCCGCGTGGCAACTGTTGGTCAACATCCGCGCCAGATTGAGACACATCTCGTCCCCTCTCTCACTCTCTCACCCACTCAGTTTACCTTAATTAATTACATGTGTCTAATTTCCTATATGTAGATAATTACATGTGTCTAATTACCTGTATGTAGATAATTACATGTGTCTAATTACCTGTATGTAGATAATTACATGTGTCTAATTACCTGTATGTAGATAATTACATGTGTCTAATTACCTGTATGTAGATAATTACATGTGTCTAATTACCTGTATGTAGATAATTACATGTGTCTAATTACCTGTATGTAGATAATTACGTGTCTAATTTACCTGTATGTAGATAATTACATGTCTAATTTACCTGTATGTAGATAATTACATGTGTCTAATTACCTGTATGTAGATAATTACATGTCTAATTACCTGTATGTAGATAATTACATGTGTCTAATTACCTGTATGTAGATAATTCACTCAATGCCAAAGCAAAAATAAAAAAGGAGGGAACAAGAGTTTTATTAATTGAACTTAAAAGTTGTAGGAGAGAATGCAGTATTGTATTTGAAATATGTCATTTTGACACTATTGATACAAATACAATATTTTTAAGTTTTAAATATTTTATTGACGCAGAAAGACGGTTCTAAAACAGAGCGTATGAGCGTATAAGAAAAAGATTAAAGGTTAAAATCCTCGCCAACAAATGCGTATAAAAAGAGAAAAAATGTAAAAAAAATCAACATTATTTCTTTTTTTATTTGGGCGGGAAATTCAAACATTTTTTTTGGGGCGGGAAATTCAAACAATTTTTTGGGGGGCAGGAAATTCAACCAATTTTTTTTGGGCGGGAAATTCAAACATTTTTATTTGGGCGAGAAATTCAAACATTTTTATTTGAGCGGGAAATTCAAACATTTTTATTTGGGCGGGAAATTCAAACAATTTTTTTTGGGGCGGGAAATTCAAACATTTTTATTTGGGCGGGAAATTCAAACATTTTTTGGCGGGAAATTCAAACCCGAATGCGGTCGCCGGCGTGTTATTAATCACGGCCAAACACCAGCGATCCAATTAGCGAGCGAACAGCAAATACACGCTGTGTGTTTCATGTCCCGGGCGGCGGAGGACAGCAGCGGCCACACCGCCGACTTTATGGAATCTCCTATGCAAATTTGCTGTTGCTCGGGCGGCGAACGTAGAGAATATTATTATTATTATTATTTCCCCCGTCCGGCCCGGTCCGCTGCGCTGCTACCCGCTAGGCTAGCCGCTACGTAGCGACCCAGCGGTCCGCCGCTGTTTATAGCGGGAAAGGGAAATTTGGCGCGAACGCCTAGGAGATCTCGACGGGAGAAATGTGAATGAATTTTATTAATTTATTAATTAATTAATAAAGCAAGGGACCACACCTTTAATTTGTTCTGGTTTGAAGCTCTAGGACCAAGAGGCTTTTTTTAATGAATTTCAAGTAAAAAGAAGATAGTAATTATGTATGTAATGGCGTTTAGAAGTTGAAATAAATTAGTCGACAAATACATGCGTTGGCAACTTTACCACCTAGCCCTGGGAGAGGGGTCAGAGTTGCATGCTATCGCTATTTTAAAAATTTCTCACGTTTGAATTAAGGGGAATTTCCTCGTTCCTGTTTACCCCAATTTGCTCATTTTGTTGGCCGCTTTTCTTACTACCACCCACCCACACTCCCCTCTCCCGTCCTCGTCTCCCCTCTCTCCCGTCCTCGTCTCCCCTCTCTCCCGTCCTCGTCTCCCTTCTCTCGACCTCGTCTACCCTCTCTCGTCCTCGTCTATCCTCTCTCGTCCTCGTCTACCCTTTCTCATCCTCGTTTCCCCTCTTTCGTCCTCGTCTCCCCTCTCTCGTCCTCTTCCTCCCTCTCTCGTACTCGTCTAACCTCTTTCGTCCTCATCTCCCCTCTCGTCCTCATCTCCCGTCTCCCGTCCTCGTCTCCCCTCTCTCGTCCTCGTCTGTGCCTGGTGTCCTGAGGGGTTTTATACCTGGCCTCTGATAACAGACGTTTCACGTCCACGTATTTCCGAAAGGATTTTCGCCACTTTAAAAATAAGATCTTTTTATATTCCTCTTTATTGTGAAGGATGGTGTGGTGATGGTGGTGATGGTGTAGTGATGGTGTGGTGATGGTGTGGTGATGGTGTGGTGATGGTGTGGTGATGGTGTAGTGACGGTGTGGTGATGGTATAGTGATGGTATAGTGACAGTGTGGTGATGGTAGAGTAACAGTATAGTGACAGTGTGGTGATGGTATAGTGATGGTATAGTGACAGTGTGGTGATGGTGTGGTGATGGGGTAGTGACAGTGTGGTGATGGTGTGGTGATGGGGTAGTGACAGTGTGGTGATGGTGTAGTGATGGTGTGGTGATGGTGTGGTGATGGTGTAGTGACGGTGTGGTGATGGTATAGTGATGGTATAGTGACAGTGTGGTGATGGTAGAGTAACAGTATAGTGACAGTGTGGTGATGGTATAGTGATGGTATAGTGACAGTGTGGTGATGGTGTGGTGATGGGGTAGTGACAGTGTGGTGATGGTGTGGTGATGGGGTAGTGACAGTGTGGTGATGGTGTAGTGATGGTGTGGTGATGGTGTGGTGATGGTGTAGTGACGGTGTGGTGATGGTATAGTGATGGTATAGTGACAGTGTGGTGATGGTAGAGTAACAGTATAGTGACAGTGTGGTGATGGTATAGTGATGGTATAGTGACAGTGTGGTGATGGTGTGGTGATGGGGTAGTGACAGTGTGGTGATGGTGTGGTGATGGGGTAGTGACAGTGTGGTGATGGTGTGGTGATGGGGTAGTGACAGTGTGGTGATGGTGTAGTGACAGTGTGGTGATGGTATAGTGACAGTGTGGTGATGGTGTAGTGACAGTGTGGTGATGGTAGAGTGAGAGTGTGGTGATGGTATAGTGACAGTGTGGTGATGGTGTAGTGACAGTGTGGTGATGGTAGAGTGACAGTGTGGTGATGGTATAGTGACAGTGTGGTGATGGTATAGTGACAGTGTGGTGATGGTATAGTGACAGTGTGGTGATGGTAGAGTAACAGTGTGGTGATGGTATAGTGACAGTGTGGTGATGGTAGAGTAACAGTGTGGTGATGGTATAGTGACAGTGTGGTGATGGTGTAGTGACAGTGTGGTGATGGTATAGTGACAGTGTGGTGATGGTAGAGTAACAGTGTGGTGATGGTAGAGTGACAGTGTGGTGATGGTAGAGTAACAGTGTGGTGATGGTATAGTGACAGTGTGGTGATGGTATAGTGACAGTGTGGTGATGGTATAGTAACAGTGTGGTGATGGTGTAGTGACAGTGTGGTGATGGTATAGTGACAGTGTGGTGATGGTTTAGTGACAGTGTGGTGATGGTATAGTGACGGTGTGGTGATGGTGTAGTGACAGTGTGGTGATGGTGTAGTGACGGTGTAGTGACAGTGTTGTGATGGTATAGTGACAGTGTAGTGATGGTATAGTGACAGTGTGGTGATGGTATAGTAACAGTGTGGTGATGGTGTAGTGACAGTGTAGTGATGGTATAGTGACAGTGTGGTGATGGTAGAGTGACAGTGTGGTGATGGTATAGTGACAGTGTGGTGATGGTAGAGTAACAGTGTGGTGATGGTATAGTAACAGTGTGGTGATGGTGTAGTGACAGTGTGGTGATGGTATAGTGACAGTGTGGTGATGGTGTAGTGACAGTGTGGTGATGGTATAGTGACGGTGTGGTGATGGTATAGTGACAGTGTGGTGATGGTATAGTGACAGTGTGGTGATGGTGTAGTGACAGTGTGGTGATGGTGTAGTGACAGTGTGGTGATGGTGTAGTGACAGTGTGGTGATGGTGTAGTGACGGTGTGGTGATGGTATAGTAACAGTGTGGTGATGGTGTAGTGACAGTGTAGTGATGGTATAGTGACAGTGTGGTGATGGTATAGTGACAGTGTGGTGATGGTATAGTGACAGT
>NC_092272.1:2287715-2295215 GCF_036320965.1 Panulirus ornatus | reverse complement strand
GGTGGGAGTTTAAATATGATTGGCTGTTGGGTGGGAGTTTAAATATGATTGGCTGTTGGGTGGGAGTTTGAATATGATTGGCTGTTGGGTGGGAGTTTAAATATGATTGGCTGTTGGGTGGGAGTTTAAATATGATTGGCTGTTGGGTGGGAGTTCGCTGGGGATTCTTATCTCTCAGCGTCGATAGATGTTGTACCGCTGGGCGTCAGCGTCGATAGATGGTGTACCGCTGGGCGTCAGCGTCGATAGATGGTGTACCGCTGGGCGTCAGCGTCGATAGATGGTGTACCGCAGGGCGTCAGCGGTGATAGATGGTGTACCGCTGGGCGTCAGCGTCGATAGATGATGTACCGCTGGGCGTCAGCGTCGATAGATGGTGTACCGCTGGGCGTCAGCGGTGATAGATGGTGTACCGCTGGGCGTCAGCGTCGATAGATGTTGTACTGCTGAACGTCAGCGTCGATAGATGTTGTACTGCTGAACGTCAGCGTCGATAGATGGTGTACTGCTGGACGTCAGCGTCGATAGATAGTGTACTGCTGGACGTCAGCGTCGATAGATGGTGTACCGCTGGGCGTCAGCGTCGATAGATGGTTTACCGCTGGGCGTCAGCGTTGATAGATGTTGTACCGCTGGGCGTCAGCGGTGATAGATGGTCTACCGCAGGGCGTCAGCGTCGATAGATGGTGTACCGCTGGACGTCAGCGTCGATAGATGGTGTACCGCTGGGCGTCAGCGTCGATAGATGGTGTACCGTTGGGCGTCTTGGGGGGGGGGGAGGGTGGTTAGAGTGTGTATTGTAACAGCCGAGTACGACAGTTTCGGCGGCTAGGCGTTTCGGCAGCGAGCGGGCCGGCCAATACGTTATTGTGCTGCCGGACGTATGATGAAATTAATATTTTCTCTCTCTCTTTTGGTAGTTTCTTGTAACACACACACACACACACACACACACACACACACACACACACACACACACACACTCCCTTCCCCTCCCCTCCCACGTTTCCCACCTAGCCCAGATAGCGCCTTAGGGTGTTAGATCCCTTTGTCATGTTCGTCCACGTCCAACTTGCGCTCGCATCGCACACAATAGTGTTGGATGCCATTGTTGTTTCTCTCCTCCGGTGAAGATAAGAGAGAGAGAGAGAGAGAGAGGGAGAGAGAGAGAGAGAGAGAGAGAGAGAGAGAGAGAGAGAGAGAGAGAGAAAATTCTTGGTCTCCGAGGCGTGGAGTGGGGGAGAGATGGGGGTGTGGGTTCTCTCTCTCTCTCTCTCTCTCTCTCTCTCTCTCTCTCTCTCTCTCTCTCTCTCTCTCTCCTTCTTTGGGGGAGGGAGGATATATATATATATATATATATATATATATATATATATATATATATATATATATATATATATATGTGTGTGTGTGTGTGTGTGTGTGTGTGTGTGTGTGTGTGTGTGTGGCGGGGTGGCGACGGGAATGGATGAAGGCAGCAAGTATATGTACGTCTGTATATATCTATATTCTGTGTATGTATACGTTGAAATGTATAGGTATGTATATGTGCGTGTGTGGATGTGTATGTATATACATGTGTATGGGGGTGGGTTGGGCCATTCTTTCGTCTGTTTCCTTGCGCTACCTCACTCACGCGGGAGACAGCGACAAAGTATAATAGAATGAAAATAAAGAAATGTATATCATTGCCAGTGGACGGAAAAGAGTTGAGCCTCAGAAAGGACATTTTTCGTCCCAAAGAAGCCTGCCTTACCCTGCTCCTTCGTACGGAGCGCACCTTCAAAGCCACACGACCTTCTATAAGGCTCGTATTGTTACATAGTGTATATCTATCTTTTCTGTCTATTTCATCTATCTATTTTGTCTGTCTGTCTATTCTATCTATCTGTATATCTTATCTATCTGTCTGTTTTGTCTGTCTGTCTATTTTATCTATCTGTCTATGTTGTCTGTCTATCTACTTCTTTCTTGTATCTCCCCTGATGATGTGATTATTACACGAAAGTGCACTTGGGAACTTATCGTGTTTCACTTCCCCGTGGACTCGTAGGAATATATATACACACACATACACACACACACAGTTTGTGGGATGCTGGGATCAGTTTGTGGGATGCTGGGATCAGTTTGTGGGATGCTGGGATCAGTTTGTGGGATGCTGGGATCAATGTGGGATGCTGGGATCAATGTGGGATGCTGGGATACGTCGACCAGGTGCAAGGAAGCGCCCAGGGGGGAATATAGTGCTAGGACCAACCCAGGTGTCCGTAAGGGCGGTGAGCACTGGACTACAGCATACAACAGTGGGGCTTATATGGTTTTGGCTATTTAAAGGATAATACAGTACTGTATAAATACATTACAGAGGATTTAAAAGATAATACAGTACTGTATGAATACATTAGAGGACTCAAGGGATAATACAGTACTATATAAATACATCACAGAGGATTCAAAGGATAATACAGTACTGTATAAATACATCACAGAGGATTTAGAGGATAATACAGTACTGTATGAATACATTAGAGGACTCAAGGGATAATACAGTACTGTATAAATACATCACAGAGGATTCAAGGGATAATACAGTACTGTATAAATACATCACAGAGTATTCAAAGGATAATACAGTACTGTATAAATACATCACAGAGGATTCAAGGGATAATACAGTACTGTATAAATACATCACAGAGGATTCAAGGGATAATACAGTACTGTATAAATACATTCGAGGATTCAAAGGGATAATACAGTACTGTATGAATACATCACAGAGGATTTAAAGGATAATACAGTACTGTATAAATACATCACAGAGGATTTAAAAGATAATACAGTACTGTATGAATACATTAGAGGACTCAAGGGATAATACAGTACTGTATGAATACATCACAGAGGATTCAAAGGATAATACAGTACTGTATAAATACATCAGAGGATTTAGAGGATAATACAGTACTGTATGAATACATTAGAGGACTCAAGGGATAATACAGTACTGTATGAATACATTAGAGGACTCAAGGGATAATACAGTACTGTATGAATACATTAGAGGACTCAAGGGATAATACAGTACTGTATAAATACATCACACAGGATTCAAAGGATAATACACTACTGTATGAAAATACACCACATAAAGCAACGGAGGCGAAGTACATAGAGGTGATAATGTGGACCTTATCCATAGCAGTTTGGTGAATGAGACCGGGCACTGTAATGCCCCCTCATAACACTCATTAATGAGGGATAATGTGTCTCACTCGCTAGATAGAGTGAGAGATGTTTAGGGTGGTTTTGCTGTGCTGGGGTCATGGGTTTTGGGCCTTATGTGAGTGTTGGAGATCAGTGAGGGATGAGGTGTGAGTTATGTGTCGTCCTGTGAGGTTGGGCAGGATGGTGGGTCAGTGGTGAGGGTATGAGGGAGTGAGTGTCCAGGGTATGAGGGAGTAGAGAAGTGAGTGTCCAGGGTATGAGGGAGTCGAGAAGTGAGTGTCCAGGGTATGAGGGAGTCGAGAAGTGAGTGTCCAGGGTATGAGGGAGTCGAGAAGTGTGTCCAGGGTATGAGGGAGTCGAGAAGTGAGTGTCCAGGGTATGAGGGAGTCGAGAAGTGAGTGTCCAGGGTATGAGGGAGTCGAGAAGTGAGTGTCCAGGGTATGAGGGAGTCGAGAAGTGAGCGTCCAGGGTATGAGGGAGTCAGGAAGTGAGTGTCCAGGGTATGAGGGAGTCGAGAAGTGAGTGTCCAGGGTATGAGGGAGTCAGGAAGTGAGTGTCAAGGGTATGAGGGAGTCGAGAAGTGAGTGTCCAGGGTATGAGGGAGTCGAGAAGTGAGTGTCCAGGGTATGAGGGAGTCGAGAAGTGAGTGTCCAGGGTATGAGGGACTCGAGAAGTGAGTGTCCAGGGTATGAGGGAGTCGAGAAGTGAGTGTCCAGGGTATGAGGGAGTCGAGAAGTGAGTGTCCAGGGTATGAGGGAGTCGAGAAGTGAGTGTCCAGGGTATGAGGGAGTCAGGAAGTGAGTGTCCAGGGTATGAGGGAGTCGAGAAGTGAGTGTCCAGGGTATGAGGGAGTCGAGAAGTGAGTGTCCAGGGTATGAGGGAGTCGAGAAGTGAGTGTCCAGGGTATGAGGGAGTCGAGAAGTGAGTGTCCAGGGTATGAGGGAGTCGAGAAGTGAATGTCCAGGGTATGAGGGAGTCAGGAAGTGAGTGTCCAGGGTATGAGGGAGTCGAGAAGTGAGTGTCCAGGGTATGAGGGAGTCGAGAAGTGAGTGTCCAGGGTATGAGGGAGTCAGGAAGTGAGTGTTCATGGTATGAGGGAGTCGAGAAGTGAGTGTCCAGGGTATGAGGGAGTCGAGAAGTGAGTGTCCAGGGTATGAGGGAGTCGAGAAGTGAGTGTCCAGGGAATGAGGGAGTCGAGAAGTGAGTGTCCAGGGTATGAGGGAGTCGAGAAGTGAGTGTCCAGGGTATGAGGGAGTCGAGAAGTGAGTGTCCAGGGTATGAGGGAGTCAGGAAGTGAGTGTCCAGGGTATGAGGGAGTCAAGAAGTGAGTGTCCAGGGTATGAGGGAGTCAGGAAGTGAGTGTCCAGGGTATGAGGGAGTCGAGAAGTGAGTGTCCAGGGTATGAGGGAGCCAAGAAGTGAATGTCCAGGGTATGAGGGAGTCGAGAAGTGAATGTCCAGGGTATGAGGGAGTCGAGAAGTGAGTGTCCAGGGTATGAGGGAGTCAGGAAGTGAGTGTCCAGGGTATGAGGGAGTCAGGAAGTGAGTGTCCAGGGTATGAGGGAGTCGAGAAGTGAGTGTCCAGGGTATGAGGGAGTCGAGAAGTGAGTGTCCAGGGTATGAGGGAGTCGAGAAGTGAGTGTCCAGGGTATGAGGGAGTCGAGAAGTGAGTGTCCAGGGTATGAGGGAGTCGAGAAGTGAGTGTCCAGGGTATGAGGGAATCAGGAAGTGAGTGTCCAGGGTATGAGGGAGTCGAGAAGTGAGTGGTGAGGGTATATGTGTGTGTGTGTGTGTGTGTGTGTGTGTGTGTGTGTGTGTGTGTGTGTGAAACAACCCCCTCCCCTCCCTCATATCGCGTCTATACTCCTTCCTCTCGTCTAATAGACAGACTCTATATATATATAGAGAGAGAGAGAGAGAGAGAGACTCTATATATATAGAGAGAGAGACAGACTCTATATATAGAGAGAGAGAGACAGACTCTATATAGACAGACAGGGCTCCTATTTGCCCGTCACTCGCGCCCTCCGCCAGCGTCCAGGGAGACAGACCAATCTAAAGGCAGAATGTAAATGACTCTGGGCTTGTGATTGGCTGTCATCGCATCACAGTCCCACCAATCAGATTTGACGTTTCCGACAACATCCACCCCTCCCCCCCCCTTGGGATAGTGTGTATGTAAATGGTTTACACAGTTTACAAATTGGCAGATTAAGGGGGGTGGTAGTTGAAAAGGGGGGGTCTTTGTATATCAACTGACTGTTATATTTCTCTCTTGTGTCTCCCCTGATGATGTGATTATGACACGAAAGTGCACTTGTGAACATATCGTGTTTCATTTTCCCCGTGGACTCATAGGAATATATATATATGTATATATATATATATATATATATATATATATATATATATATATATATATATATATATATATATATATATATATGAAATGAAAAATACAATTTCTACAATCCTTAATATAAAAGAGTGGGTAAACAAATGCGAAAATTCCTTTTTTGTGCTTACAAATAAACTTGAGAGAGAGAGAGAGAGAGAGAGAGAGAGAGAGAGAAGAGAGAGAGAGAGAGAGAGAGAGAGAGAGAGAGAGAGAGAGAGAAAGAGAGAGAGAGAGAGAGAGTGAGAGAGAGAGAGAGAGGTATGAGGGTATGAGGGTGGGTATATGAGGATGAGTAAGGTACAGGGTGATGAGGAGGGAGCCATTATATGTGTGTGATCACAGAGGACACTTCTACTGCTACTTTTACTACTATTACTACTACTACTACTACTACTACTACTATTACTACTACTACTACTACCTGCTACTTCTACCTGCTACTTCTGCTGCTGGTGAGCACAAGCGCATCTCTCCACTTCATCATTTTCTGTGTTCATTTTCCATGATGATGACTGCACGTGATAATAACCATTGATACAAATTGGAATTGCATTATCTTCCTCCCACCAGCCAGGCTCCATCTGGGGGAAATTTGCTACGTATGTATACATGTATACTGCTATGTATTCTTGCTTACTTATGTATATCTGGATGTATATATGTATGCATTCTTGCTTACTGATGTATATCTGGATGTATATATGTATGTATTCTTGCTTACTTATGTATATCTGGATGTATATATGTATGTATTCTTGCTTACTTATGTATAAATATATGTATTCTTGCTTACTTATGTGTAAATATATGTATTCTTACTTACTTATATGTAAGTGTATGTATTCTTATTCATGTATATTTGTATGTTTATATGTATGTATTCCTGGTTACTTATGTATATAGGTATGTATTCTTGGTTACTTATGTATATTTGGCTGTATGAATATATACATGTAAGTACTTTTGGTTACATATGTATATCTAGATGTATATATGCGTATATGACTGGTTACTTATATGTATTTGGATGTATATAAATCCAAGCATGTGTATGGGCTGTATGTGTGTATAGATATACATTTTTGTGTGTATGTGTGAAGTTAACATCTTTTCAATGTATTTGCACATATATATGTACCTATATATATTACCATACATGTGTACATAACTGTGTATTGCTTGTGTGTATGTGTGTATATATATATATATATATATATATATATATATATATATATATATATACATATATATATATATATATATATATATATATATATATATATATATATATATATATTGGAAAGGATCACAATTTTGCGCGTGATGATGTGATTATTACACGAAAGTGCACTTGGGAACTTTTCGTGTTTCATTTTCCCCGTGGACTCATAGGAATATATATATATATATATATATATATATATATATATATATATATATATATATATATATATATATATATATATATATATATAAGAAATAAAGCAAATTTCTTTTTTACTGGAGACGTCTTGACCAGGGTGTCGCACTGTCTCATATATCCACAAAGGAGCGTCTTAAGGCGATCATTAGTGTAAGTTATTCAGGGAAGACGACCATGCGAGGCGTGCACCCCCAGGGGAAGAAGGGCATAAGGCAATCTTTTGGTTATATTAGCAGGAAACATGGCAGTGACCTGGTTATGGTGGCACTGTTGGTAGAGGGCAGTGCCAGGGGAGGAGGTATGGTGGCACTGATGGGGCAGTGCCAGGGGAGGAGGTATGGTGGCACTGTTGGTAGGGGGCAGTGCCAGGGGAGGAGGTATGGTGGCACTGATGGGGCAGTGCCAGGGGAGGAGGTATGGTGGCACTGTTGGCAGGGGGCAGTGCCAGG
>NC_092272.1:2257715-2275215 GCF_036320965.1 Panulirus ornatus | reverse complement strand
GGCTGAGTGGTATCTCAGAAAGCTTTGAAGATACGGAGGCAAAGGGGAAAAAGGCCGCTCCATTATACAACACTGGGATTAAAATGTAAACACGAGCCTTGCTTAGCTCTGGCCCCATGGGGGAGGGGAGAAAAGGGGGGAGGGGAGAAAAGGGGGAGGGGAGAAAAGGGGGGCGGGGGGCTGCGTGGTCACCACCCTCATCTCTAGCATCCACCCCTCTCCTGTGTGTGTCTCCCCCTCCCCCCATTCAACCCTCCCTCATTTGTTCCCCTCCCCCCTTAAACCCCCCACCCCTTCGCTCCCCTCTTTCCTCCCCCTCCTCCCTCATTTCCTGTGGTAAACAGAGGGGAGGGGGTTTAATTAGGAAGGGGGATTATTCGGAATATATATATATATATATATATATATATATATATATATATATATATATATATATATATATATTGGAAAGGATGTACATCAACTGACTGTTATATTTCTCTCTTGTGTCTCCCCTGATGATGTGATTATGACACGAAAGTGCACTTGGGAAGTATCGTGTCTCATTTGCCCATAGACTCATAGGAATATATATATATATATATATATATATATATATATATATATATATATATATATATATATATATATATATTTAGGACTTGAATCGCCACATTTACGAAGACAATTTTTTTTCTCTCTCTTTTTCTTTCTAAAAATTCATGAGATGTATTAGTTTGGCTGGGCGGTGGCGTTGTTACATACAAGCCAACGAGGCCAGTTGAATTGCCTTCATCGTCACACGATGAATAAATGAATTAGAAATGCTCCCCCTTGAAAAAAAATAAATAAATAAATAAATAAATTTGAGTGAATGCAAATTTATTTTTATAGGGGGGGGAGGGGGGATGTGTGGGGGGGATGGTAGTGAAATGGTCCAGGAGTTTCCCTTAGAGTTACCCCCTCCCCCTCCCCCCCCCCTACCTATAGTATTTATGGAAGAAAATGGTGGGCTATGACCTTTAGAAAATGGGAAGCGGGGAGGTTGAGAGACGAAAATTTAATTTTTTTTTTAATGTCTTTTTTGAAGGCTAAATTGATAAATGCCCACGGCCATTTGATATATATATATATATATATATATATATATATATATATATATATATATATATATATATATATATATATATATATATATATATACTTTCTTTTCTTTCAAACTATTCGCCATTTCCCGCGTTAGCGAGGTAGCGTTATTTATGGGAAGGGGGGGAAGGGTTAACGCAGGCTTAAACAAACACAGTCGTTTGGTTACCCGAAGGCTAACAATGGTGTAGTTAAGGCTCAATTACCGGTAAATAAACACGTCAGTATCGCCCTAATGAAAGCCTTCCCACAAGCCCCCCCCTATCCAGAATGATATAACTACCTGTTAATATTGTTAAAAGTCGGGTTAATATTGGTGGTGGTTTAAGATTTAACAAGCTGGGGCAATGGCGTGGAAGTAGAAAGCCACCGAGGAGGTAAACACAAGACGGTGAGATGAAGAATTGTGAGAACTTTTGTGTGTGTGTGTGTGTGTGTGTGTTTATAGCTCTCTGTCGTCCAATCCCAGGAAGGGTCAAAGGTTAATGAGGAAATGATGGATGGGTCAGAGGTCACGTGGGAGCGACAGCCGGGGTCAGAGGTCATGAGGACATGATAGCAGGGTCAAAGGTTCAATGAGGCCATGAGAATAGGGTCAAAGGTCATGAGGACATGACAGCAAGGTCAGAGGTCATTAGGACATGAGAATAGGGTCAAAGGTCATGAGGACATGACAGCAAAGTCAGAGGTCATGAGGGTATGAGAATAGGGTCAAAGGTCATGAGGACATGACAGCAAAGTCAGAGGTCATGAGGGCATGAGAATGGGGTCAAAGGTCATGAGGACATGACAGCAGGGTCAAAGGTCATAAGGACATGAAATCAGGGTCAGAGGTCATGGGGAATGATGGTTGGGTCAAGGGCTATATAAAGAGAAATAGCACCTGGGTCAAGTGCCACGAGAGGACAAGGTCAAAGGTCATGAGGACAGGGTCAAAGGTCATGAGGACAGGGAAAATATCAGAATGGCTGAAGTGTGAAGGGGAGAAATGGGGGGGGGGGTTGATGGGGGGGCTCTAAGGCCATTAGGGTCGTGAGGGGTGGTGGTTGAGGGGGGGAGGGGGGAGAGGGTGGTTGAGGGGGGGGGGGTTGTCCAGGTGGTAATGAGGTCATGTTGACATTTCGGGTAATGAGCTGTGATATTTAGTGGGGTCACCGCCAGGGGGCTAGTGGCTGACCTGGGAGTTCAGTGGCTCACAAGGGGAGGGACCTGGGAGTCCAGTGGCTCACAAGGGAGGGACCTGGGAGTTCAGTGGCTCACAAGGGGGACCTGGGAGTTCAGTGGCTCACAAGGGGAGGGACCTGGGAGTCCAGTGGCTCACAAGGGGGACCTGGGAGTCCAGTGGCTCACAATGGGGGACCTGGGAGTCCAGTGGCTCACAAGGGGGGGACCTGGGAGTCCAGTGGCTCACAATGGGGGACCTGGGAGTCCAGTGGCTCACAAGGGGGGGGACCTGGGAGTCCAGTGGCTCACAAGGGGGACCTGGGAGTCCAGTGGCTCACAAGGGGGTCTGGGAGTCCAGTGGCTCACAAGGGGGGACCTAAGAGTCCAGTGGCTCACAAGGGGGGACCTGGGAGTCCAGTGGCTCACAAGGGGGGGACCTGGGAGTCCAGTGGCTCACAAGGGGGGGGACCTGGGAGTCCAGTGGCTCACAAGGAGGGACCTGGAAGTCCAGTGGCTCACAAGGGAGACCTGTGAGTAAAGTGGCTTACAAGGGGGGACCTGGGAGTCTAGTGGCTCACAAGGGGGACCTGGGAGTCCAATGGCTAACAAGGGGGGACCTGGGAGTCCAGTGGCTCACAAGGGGGACCTGGGAGTCCAGTGGCTCACACGGGGGGACCTGGGAATCCAGTGGCTCACAAGGGGGGCCTGGGAGTACAGTGGCTCACAAGGGGGACCTGGGAGTCCAGTGGCTCACAAGGGGGACCTGGGAGTCCAGTGGCTCACAAGGGGGACCTGGGAGTTCAGTGGCTCACAAGGGGGGACCTGGGAGTCCAGTGGCTCACAAGGGGGGACCTAAGAGTCCAGTGGCTCACAAGGGGGAACTGGGAGTCCAGTGGCTCACAAGGGGGACCTGGGAGTCCAGTGGCTCACAAGGGGGACCTGGGAGTCCAGTGGCTCGCAAGGGGGGACCTGGGAGTCCAGTGGCTCACAAGGGGGACCTGGGAGTCCAATGGCTCACAAGGGGGACCTGGGGGTCCAGTGACTCACAAGGTGGACCTGGGAGTCAAGTGGCTCACAAGGGGGAACCTAAGAGTCCAGTGGCTCACAAGGGGGGACCTGAGAGTCCAGTGGCTCACAAGGGGCACCTGGGAGTCCAGTGGCTCACAAGGGGGGGGACCTGGGAGTCCAGTGGCTCACAATGAGGGACCTGGAAGTCCAATGGCTCACAAGGGAGACCTGTGAGTAAAGTGGCTCACAAGGGGGGACCTGGGAGTCTAGTGGCTCACAAGGGGGACCTGGGAGTCCAATGGCTCACAAGGGGGGACCTGGGAGTCCAGTGGCTCACAAGGGGGACCTGGGAGTCCAGTGGATCACAAAGGGGACCTGTGAGTCCAGTGGCTCACAAGGGGGGACCGGGGAATCCAGTGGCTCACAAGGGGGGACCTGGGAGTTCAGTGGCTCACAAGGGGGGACCTAAGAGTCCAGTGGCTCACAAGGGGGACCTGGGAGTCCTCCTTCGCACATTGCAGCTCACAATGAAAGGCTCAACCAAGGGCAAAATGCTCACAAAGTGATAAAGGGCCCGTTAAGGGGTATGATAAGGGATAAGGGCTTATTACGGGCTAAGTACTCCCTTAAAGGTGAGGCATATTGATGGATGAGATCCCTTAAGGGGTAGAGGGTTCAATTAAGGGGTTAAAAGTTCATTAAGGGCGAGATCCCTAATTCTAAGGGCTCGGTAAATGGTTCAGGTGTTCACGAAAGGGGTTAAAAGTCCAGTAAGGGCGAGGTCCTAAATTCTAAGGGCTCGGTAAATGGTTAAGGTGTTCACGAAAGGGGTTAAAAGTCCAGAAAGGGCGAGGTCCTAAATTCTAAGGGCTCGGTAAATGGTTCAGGTGTTCACGAAAGGGGTTAAAAGTCCAGTAAGGGCGAGGTCCCTTAAGTTAAGGGCGCAAGTGATGGGACTACCCATTCAAAATGGACCCATTAATGGGGGGGGGTAGTAGAGGGTTCCCAGATTAACTGGGAGTTTTAATTAACGTGGAATTTATCTGGGGGATTAAACGAGAGAATCCTGGAAGGAGGGATTAATACGTGAGATTGAACGGTTGGGGATTTATCTGTGGGATTCAGCTGGTGGGGATTAATTTGCGGGATTTAGCTTGTGAGGATTAGAATGTAGGGGTTTAATTGGTGAGGATTTATCCACTGGATTTAACTGGTTATAATCAAATCTGTGGGATTTAACTGGTGAGAGATTATCTTGGGGGATTTAACCGCTGGGGATTTATCTACGGGATTTAGCTGGTGAGAATATACGGGATTTAACTGGAGGGGATTTATCAGGGGAGATTACTGGCGTGAAATTATCCGGGGAGATTACCGGCGGGGATTTATCTAAGGCGGATTACTGGCTAGGATTTATCGAAGGGGATTACTGGCTAGGATTTACCTGTGGGATTCAAAGGGTAAGCCATGAAAAGGGTGGATTTAACTAGAAGAAGAGGGCTTAGGTGGGGATTTACCCGGGGATTTAACAAGGGAGAGAGACCTAGTGTACTATCTACAACGGCCTGCAGTATAACGAACAAGTTCGTTATACCATCCCCTACAACGAAGGAGGGAAGTGGGGGGGGGGGATGAGGCCCTCTTGCTTGTAGTAGTTCGCACGTTCGCCGCTGTCGCCCATGGCGGCGCTGGCCGTCGCCGATGACGTCACCTGGACACGTCACGGACCGTGACGTCACTCGCCGATCGCGTCATGGGTATGTCATTGTGACGCGACGAGGATTGGCTGTCAGGGTGAGGCGGGGAGGGGCGTCGTCCCTCCCTCCCTACCTGATTGGCTGTGATGGAGATTGGTGGTGGAGATCATTGGTGGAGAGGGAGGTGGTTATGGTGGAGGTTATAGCGGGGGGGAGTTTATCACCAACCACACGTCCTCTCTTGTATGCAAATTAACCCGGCAGAAGTTGGCTGTTAAGGATGACATTAGCATAACCACTCCACCCCCCCCCCCCCCCCCCATCCCTGCCTCACACCACCTCTCTCTCTCTCTCTCTCTCTCTCTCTCTCTCTCTCTCTCTCTCTCTCTCTCTCTCTCTCTCTCTCTCTCTCTCTCTCTCGATAAAATTTCCCATATATATGTATATAAATGTGTGTGTGTGTGTGTGTGTGTGTGTGTTTTCAACATTGGCACGGTTATGGGCGCGTGTGTGCGTATGTACGTGCGTGTGTACGTAAGAATGTGTGTGTGTGTGTGTGTGTGTGTGTGTGTGTGTGTCTCACTATCTCCCCCTACCAGACAGCTATTACTTCTATCTTAATACGCCTGTGCTCGGGGGCTGGCTGTAAGGCATTGAGCCTCTTACGTTAATATATATATATATATATATATATATATATATATATATATATATATATATATATATATATATATATATATATATATATATAAATTCCTATGAGTCCACGGGGAAAATGAAACACGAAAAGTTCCCAAGTGCACTTTCATGTAATAATCACATCAATCCCATGTTTACCTAATGGCGTCCTAGCTTCGTCTCTTCGATGTATTATCAACTGACTGTTTTATTTCTCTCTTGTATCTCCCCTGATGATATGATTATTACACGAAAGTGCACTTGGCAACTTTTCCTGTTTCATTTTCCCCGTGGACTCATAGGAATATATATATATATATATATATATATATATATATATATATATATATATACGTGTGTGTGTGTGTTTTATTGGCTCCCTTGTTACATGGCATTTCAAGCGGTTAGAGAACACACACGCTAACCATAATTACACAATCAATTATCGTAATAATTCACAAGACGAGGGTAAACAGTAATTATTTCTGAGCTAATTACCGCTGACAGATTATTATAATTATTTCATTCCTTTTGGGTAGGACGGTATATACGACCCTTGACCACGACGGTATATATACGACCCTTGACCACGACGGTATATATACGACCCTTGACCACGACGGTATATATACGACCCTTGACCACGACGGTATATACGACCCTTGACCACGACGGTATATATACGACCCTTGACCACGACGGTATATATACGACCCTTGACCACGACGGTATATATACGACCCTTAACCACGACGGTATATATACGACCCTTGACCACGACGGTATATATACGACCCTTGACCACGACGGTATATACGACCCTTGACCACGACGGTATATATACGACCCTTGACCACCACGGTATATACGACCCTTGACCACCACGGTATATATACGACCCTTGACCACGACGGTATATATACGACCCTTGAACACGACGGTATATATACGACCCTTGACCACGACGGTATATATACGACCCTTGACCACGACGGTATATATACGACCCTTAACCACGACGGTATATATACGACCCTTGACCACGACGGTATATACGACCCTTGACCACGACGGTATATATACGACCCTTAACCACGACGGTATATACGACCCTTGACCACGACGGTATATACGACCCTTGACCACGACGGTATATACGACCCTTGACCACGACGGTATATACGACCCTTGACCACGACGGTATATACGACCCTTGACCACGACGGTATATACGACCCTTGACCACGACGGTATATACGACCCTTGACCACGACGGTATATATACGACCCTTGACCACGACGGTATATACGACCCTTGACCACGACGGTATATATACGACCCTTAACCACGACGGTATATACGACCCTTGACTACGACGGTATATATACGGCCCTTGACCACGACGGTATATACGACCCTTGACCACCACGGTATATATACGACCCTTGACCACCACGGTATATACGACCCTTGACCACGACGGTATATATACGACCCTTGACCACCACGGTATATACGACCCTTGACCACGACGGTATATACGACCCTTGACCACGACGGTATATATACGACCCTTGACCACGACGGTATATACGACCCTTGACCACGACGGTATATACGACCCTTGACCACGACGGTATATATACGACCCTTGACCACGACGGTATATACGACCCTTGACCACCACGGTATATACGACCCTTGACCACGACGGTATATATACGACCCTTGACCACGACGGTATATACGACCCTTGACCACGACGGTATATACGAACCTTGGTGCTCGGGCGTAACCATCTGTCCACACGATAGACAGATGGTACTCCTCCACCAGACCAGACTTGCAGTATAGCTCCCCCCCCCCCCCCCCCTCGCTTTGAACTTTTGACTTTGATCCTCGCCTTTGAACTTTTGACTTTGACCTTTTTGAACTGTAACCTCTCTCCTTCATTAACTTTGGTGTTGTGATATGTGGTCCGAAGCCGTGGCTCTGTTACCTGACCTATACATACACAGTTCACTTGTTCAAGACAAGAGGACCATGGCGATCGATAGATCATTTTTGAACTGTACCGCGCTCGATAGATAGATGTTTGGGACTGTACCATAGCGGTGGATAGATATTATAGACTGTACGGTAGCGATAGATCAACGAAATGGGCTGTACCTCCTCGTTAAACCCACAGCATACTCCACACCACGTCGATAGACACACAGTATACACCACACCACGTCGATAGACCCACAGTATACTCCACGCCACGTCGATAGACACACAATATACTCCACACCACGTCGATAGACCCACAGTATACTCCACACCACGTCGATAAACCCACAGTATACACCACACCAGGCGTACACCACGCCACGTCGATAGACCCACAGTATACACCACGCCACGTCGATAGACCCACAGTATACACCACGCCACGTCGATAGACCCACGGTATACGCCACGCCACGTCGATAGACCCACAGTATACACCACACCACGTCGATAGACACACAGTATACACCACACCACGTCGATAGACCCACAGTATACTCCACACCACGTCGATAGACACAGTATACACCACACCACGTCGATAGACCCACAGTATACTCCACACCTCGTCGATAGACCCACAGTATACACCACGCCACGTCGATAGACCCACAGTATATACACCACGCCACGTCGATAGACCCACAGTATACACCACACCACGTCGATAGACACACAGTATACTCCACACCAGGTCGATAGACACACAGTATACTCCACACCAGGTCGATAGACCTATGTTATACGAGATAACGAGCCAGATAAGATAGCCAGAACCCCGTTATTGTCAACTCAGTCATCAAGGGATTGAGGCTATGTTGGTTATACTTTCTGTTTGAGTATAACCAGATGATCATGATGGTGTTGACAAGGTCACACACACACACACACACACACACACACACACACACACACACACACACACACCAGGTGTGTGTAGGGCAAGGGTTGGGCTGCTCTCTCTCTCTCTCTCTCTCTCTCTCTCTCTCTCTCTCTCTCTCTCTCTCTCTCTCTCTCTCTCTCTCTCTCTCTCTCTCTCTCCATCGACGGGCTGTTGGCGGCAATGCTCTCCTCTCCTCACCGCCAACGCTGGCAACGCTGCGGGCTGGGATTGGGAGGGAGGGAGGGGACGGAGGGAGGGAAGGAGGGAGGGAGAGAGGGACGAGCGTTCACTCTGGCCGACGAGACGACGTTGAACGTCAGCAGCGTCGTCACGTCCATTGACGGTGACATTCCCATTAAGGCGTTCAATTCAGCTGGCGGTGCCCGCTACGGGCGCCCCCCTCCTCCTCCTCCCTCCCCAACCTCCCTCCCCACCTGCTGGAGGAGAGGAGGGGTGGGGGGGTGGCTGTGAAGGAAGGAGGGGGGGGTTAAAAACCACCTTATCTGCTGGGCCCAGCGTGAGGGGCGTGGGGCGGAGGGGGCGTGGGGCGGGGCGGGGCGTGGGGGCGGAGTGTGTGAGGGGGGGGCGGGGCTAAATGAAGTATCAATTAAAGATTCATTAACTTTATTGTCGTCCTGAGTGAGTGACGTGGCCAGAGTTGTATCGAACCTCCCCTACACCTACCTGGCCTACATGACCTGCTGAGTATGTTGGTGTGTGTGGCCTGCTGTGTATGTTGGTGGTGTGTGTGGCCTGCTGAGTATGTTGGGGTGTGTGGCCTGCTAAGTATGTTGGGATGTGGCCTGCTGAGTATGTTGGGGTGTGTGTGTGGCCTGCTGAGTATGTTGGGGTGTGTGTGTGTGACCTGCTGTGTATGTTGGTGTGTGTGTGGCCTGCTGTGTATTTTGGTGTGTGTGTGTGGCCTGCTGAGTATGTTGGGATGTGGCCTGCTGAGTATGTTGGGATGTGGCCTGCTGAGTATGTTGGGGTGTGGTGTGTGTATGTGGGGTGCCTGCTGAGTATGTTGGTGTGTGTGTGTGTGCCTGCTGGTATGTGGTGTGTGTGTGGCTGTGGTATGTTGGTGTGTGTAGTTGTTGTGGGCCTGCTGAGTATGTTGGTGTGTGTGTGTGGCCTGCTGAGTATGTTGGCGTGTGTGGCCTGCTGAGTATGTTGGGGTGTGTGGCCTGCTGAGTATGTTGGGTGTGTGTGTGGCCCAGTAGCTGCTGAGTATGTTGGTGTGTGTGGTTGTGTGTGGTGGCCTGCTGAGTATGTTGGTGTGTGGTGTGTAGTTGGGTGGGGCCTGCTGAGTATGTTGGGGTGTGTGGCCTGCTAAGTAGTTGATGTTGGTGCTGTAGTTGGTGTGTGGCCTGCTGAGTATGTTGGGGTGTGTGTGGCCTGCTGAGTATGTTGGCGTGTGTGGCCTGCTGAGTATGTTGGGGTGTGTGGCCTGCTAAGTATGTTGGGATGTGGCCTGCTGAGTATGTTGGTGTGTGGCCTGCTGAGTATGTTGGTGTGTGGCCTGCTGAGTATGTTGGGGTGTGTGGCCTGCTGAGTATGTTGGGGTGTGTGGCCTGCTGTGTATGTTGGGGTGTGTGTGGCCTGCTGAGTATGTTGGGGTGTGTGGCCTGCTGAGTATGTTGGGGTGTGTAGCCTGCTGAGTATGTTGGTGTGTGTGTGGCCTGCTGAGTATGTTGGGGTGTGTGTGGCCTGCTGAGTATGTTGGTGTGTGTGTGGCCTGCTGAGTATGTTGGTGCTTTACCTATTACATGACCTGGGAGAGAGAGAGAGAGAGAGAGAGAGATGTGATATATATATATATATATATATATATATATATATATATATATATATATATATATATATATATATATATATATATATATATCATGGATATCAAACTGGGAGGGGCAGCAACAGGTGTGTGTGTGGCGCTCTCTCTCTCTCTCTCTCTCTCTCTCTCTCTCTCTCTCTCTCTCTCTCTCTCTCTCTCTCTCTCTCTCTCGGGGCCATGCATCACGTAATATTGGTGGAGGCTGGGGAAGGAAGGGGAGGAGAGGGGAGGGTGTTGGAGGTGTGTGTGTGTGTGTGTGTGTGTGTGTCTGTGTGTGGGGAAGGGGGGGAGGGAGGGGGCCCTATACCTTGCGTTGACACCTCGCTCTGTGTGGCGTGACACATCGTGACAGACAAGGGGAAGAAGAGGAGGAAGAGGAGATGAGGGGAAGAGGGGAAGAGGAGGTGAGGGGAAGAGGAGGAGATGCCATTTGTTCCTTTTTTCGGTCCCTTTTACTCGACCCTTGAAGGGGGAAAGGCCACTCAACACACAGACCTTAGGGAGGGAAGGGGAGGGGTGGTGAGGGGAGGGGTGAGGGGAGGTCACCACACACACACACACACACACACACACACACCAAGTGGTGATCTATATAACCAGCGTTCGTTCGTATACCTGTACACCCCTAGTATTAATCACCGTAATATTAATCATTTTTCCATGTCTTACATCTCTAGGGAACGATTATGATCTTAATTAATCATTCTAGTTGATTATCACTTGATCATTAAGGGTGACGGGTGTCTTAATCATGTATTAATCATGATATCGTGTTTACGAAGGCACATTAATCCTTCGTAGTGTAGGTAAATAAATGGAATACAGTGTTGCAGGTGTGTTTTTTTGTGTTGATAGTGTGAATACCTATTTGTACTGTACGGGGAGGGGGTTCTACACTGGTGGGGGGCCCCATCTCTTGTACTGTACGGGGAGGGGGTTCTACACTGGTGGGGACCCCATCTCTTGTGCTGTATAGGGAGGGGGTTCTACACTGGTGGGGAGCCCCATTTCTTGTACTGTACGGGGAGGGGGTTCTACACTGGTGGGGGCCCCCATCTCTTGTACTGTACGGGGAGGGGGTTCTACACTGGTGGGAGCCCATCTCTTGTACTGTACGGGGAGGGAGTTCTACACTGGTGGGAGCCCCATCTCTTGTACTGTAGGGGAGGGGGTTCTACACTGGTGGGGGGCCCCATCTCTTGTACTGTACGGGGAGGGGGTTCTACACTGGTGGGGGCCCCATCTCTTGTACTGTACGGGGAGGGGGTTCTACACTGGTGGGGGCCCCATCTCTTGTACTGTACGGGGAGGGGGTTCTACACTGGTGGGGGCCCCATCTCTTGTACTGTACGGGGAGGGGGTTCTACACTGGTGGGGGGCCCCATCTCTTATACTGTACGGGGAGGGGGTTCTACACTGGTGGGGGCCCCATCTCTTGTACTGTACGGGGAGGGGGTTCTACACTGGTGGGGGCCCCATCTCTTGTACTGTACGGGGAGGGGGTTCTACACTGGTGGGGGCCCCCATCTCTTGTACTGTACGGGGAGGGGGTTCTACACTGGTGGGGGCCCCATCTCTTGTACTGTATGTATCATACAGTTTTCTAAACTTGTTTATACTGTCCACATTGACAGTATTCATACAGTGTTGCTGTGTATGTGTGTGTATGTGTGTGTGTGTGTGTGTGTGTGTGTGTGTGTGTGAGTGTCACAGCTCATCCCCCCCCCCCCAGTGATTCCGTTGTGAAAACCCCCCAGAGAAAGGAGGAGAGTAAGGGGGAGAGGGGGATGGGAGGGAGTGGGTCCACGCGCCCCCCCAAAGGGAGACATTCGAAGAACTGTACCCCAGAGAAAGGGGAGGGGTGGGGGAAGGGGGGGAGGGGTAGGAATGGTCACACACACACACACACACACACACACACACACACACACACACATATATATATATATATATATATATATATATATATATATATATATATACAGACACATGTATACATACGAACACGCACTTTTATAGAACACTCAATACCCTTACATAGGGTTCGAATCCTGGCTTTTGGAGGGTATTATGTACACATATATACTTTACTCACATAGAAACGACGTTCTGTTTATGTAAACACCGAGAGTGCTGCCAGACGTATGATCCCGTACACAGTGGCCAATCGTTTATCCATTTTCTTCGGGATAGAAATTGGGTGGCTGCTCTGGTCATAGATTCCCTGGGGGATATATTATCGGTCACCGGGGGAACTTGTGCTGGCAATATGGGAGGCAAGAGGAAATTGGCAGGGGTGGGGCCTGGTAGTTATACCACGGGACAATGTCATTCCGCCGTTCTCCGTCGCTCTACACACACAGAAGCGTCTGTGAACCTGCTGTTCAAATGTATATCATTTCACTTGTATCTAAGACCCCAGGTTATGGTAAACGAAGGATTGGAGAGCTTACGAAGTGGAATATTGTTATCGATGATTAGCCATTTTATAAAGTGAGTCTGGAACATTCTCTGGGGTTGCCAAGTGGTCACAATGGCCGAGGTTTGTGTCTGGGGGTCGATGGCAAGTGACGGGACGATGATGGAGTGTAGGAAGGCGATTTGGGCTGCTTATTACATGGGGGTGTGACCTCTAACGCTCTCTCTCTCTCTGGGGGTTCGTCACACCTTTGTCTCCTTTTCTCTGGGGGTGTGATGAATGTTCTTTTACCCCCATTTCTGTGGTGTGTGTCTGTGTGTGTGTGTGTGTGTGTGTGTCTGTCTGTCTTTGTGTGTGTCTGTGTGTGAGTGTGTGTGTCTGTGTGTCTGTGTGTGTGTCTGTGTGTGTGTGTGTGTGTGTGTGTGTCTGTCTGTCTGTCTTTGTGTGTGTCTGTGTGTGAGTGTGTGTGTCTGTGTGTCTGTGTCTGTGTTTGTGTGTGTTTATATGTACAATGCGTTTATTTATATATCTATTTATCAATTTATCTATTTATTTATTTATTATTTATTCATATAACGTCAAGACAACAAATAAATACTCAACTCCTTTTTCTTTCAGAGACATATTGTCTTTGATACTCTTTGGACCAAGACATTGTGGTTTTAATACTCTCTGATGTGCCTTTTTGGGCACGCGAGCAAAGGGCGATCCTCTTTTGTTTTCCTCAATACATAACACCTTGCGGGGGTGGAGGAGGGTTGGAGGGGGGAAGAGCGGCGGCCACACCCCCACACCAAACCCCCCACACCAAACCCCCACACCAAACCCCCACACCAACCCCCCCCCCCCGCCCCCCTCGCCCCCCCCCGCCTCCGCAATACTTGAATCCATAAGCTGCCGTGGCGGGGGGGCGTGGCGGGGGGGGCGTGGTCATTCTGCCTGTGTTCTACCAAGAGTTATGGCGGGTTGATGGGGGTGTGTGTTCCTATTGGTCGATGGTGCGGTCTATCGCGCATGCGCCTGCGACGGTGCGCAGGCGCTCCGACGCGCGAGAGCCCCCCAAATCCGTAAATGCTGTTTAAATTGTTTTTTTTGAAGATATTCCCGTGTTCGTGAGGCGCCCGGGACGACTCGGGGAGATATATATGGCTAGACGAGGAGCAATTGGCAGGTAAAGTGGTGATCTACAACCCAGAAGCAGTTGTAATGATAGAAGGAAGGAAGGAAGGGAGGAAAAGGGAGGAGTTTTCGAGCACAACTCTTCTTTCATTACCATGATAGGAATCGCCAAGGTCAAATGACACCACCCCCCCACCACCTCGCTGTGGGGGGGAAGATTAGCCCCCACACACGAGAGAGAAGAGAGAGAAAGAGAGAGAGAGAGAGAGAGAGAGAGAGAGAGAGAGAGAGAGAGAGAGAGAGAGAGAGAGACAGACAGACAGAGAGAGAGAGAGAAGAGAGAGAGAGAGTCTCTCATGACCGACTGTCGAACACTGTTCAACCACACGAGAGATAAAAAGCGAGACTTTTGACTCATGACCTAAAAAATAAAGACACGAAACTTATAATTAAAACATAAATAAACACGTAAATGAAATAACTAATATTACTACGGCAGCGATAACGAAATATGACCGCCTCTGTTTACATCACCGGGCCTCGGCCAATCACCGTCTCTCTCTCTCTCTCTCTCCTCGTCAAAGCAACGGCGGCCAGCCAATCAGGAGCCAGACTTTATGGAGATCGGCGAGTTATTGGCCAGTGTATTTCTCTCTCTCTCTCGCCAATAAGGCGAGGCCGGTGACGTGCTCAACAACCAATCACAGGCCTCCCTACCCCCGGACCATACGTTGCAGAGGGGGGGGGTGGTTCGTGTGTCTAGCTGGTCGTTAATGGGGTTAATGGGGGGATGGGGGTCGTCTAGAGGGAACCAATGGGGGTGGGTGGGGGGGGGAGAAAGTCGTGGTGGTCGTTTGGATGGGAAGGGAGGGATGGGAGTGGAAGAGAAGGGGAGGGGAGAAAACGTGGAGGGGAGGGAGAAAACGTGGAGGGGAGGGAAGAAAACATGGAGGGGAGGGAGAAAACGTGGAGGGAGGGGAGGGAGAAAACGTGGAAGGGTGGGAGAAAACGAGAAGGAAGGAGAAAACTTGAAGGGTAGGGAGAAAACGCGGTAGAAGGGGAGGAAGAAAACGTGGAGGGGAGGGAGAAAACCTGAAGAGTTGGGAGAAAACGAGAAGGAAGGAGAAAACATGAAGGGTAGGGAGAAAACGAGGTAAAAGGGGAGAGAGAAAACGTAAAAGAGAAAGAGAAAACGAGGAGGAGGGTGAAAACATGAAGGGGAAGGAGAAAACGTGAAGAAGCAAGAAGAAAACGTGCCGAAGGAGGTAGAAAACGTGCCGACGGAGGTAGAAAACGTGTCGAAGGGAAAATGAAAGGCTTGTTCAGTGTGTGTGTGTGTGTGTGTGTGTGTGTATAAGTTATTCATTTCTCTTGAAGAACCTGGGGTAAGCGAGGGTCATACATTATGCACTGAACGTACACAGTGAAGAACATCTGATGAGTGACCACCCACCTCCCTCTCTCTCTCTCTCTCTCTCTCTCTCTCTCTCTCTCTCTCTCTCTCTCTCTCTCTCTCTCTCTCTCTCTCTCTCCCTCTCCCGGATCCTTCTTACCTCATCCTGGATCCTTTTTCGCTCAACCCGGATCCTCCTTCCCTCACTCTCTGGATTGATCCCCCCCCCCACCTCAACGCCCCCACCTCAACGCCCCCACCTCAACGCCCCCACCTCAACCCCCCCACCTCAACGCCCCCACACCCCCTCCCCGCGCCCCAGACCCTCCCTCCTCCCCCTCCACAACACCACATCATCGCCCCCCCCTCCTCAACACCCCCTCCACACCCCCAACATGGACTCTGTGTACCCAAGGGAAATATATATATATATATACATATATATATATATATATATATATATATATAGAGAGAGAGAGAGAGAGAGAGAGAGAGAGAGAGAGAGAGAGAGAGAGAGAGAGAGAGATCTATTATTTATATCTATTTATTTTGCTTTGTCGCTGTCTATATATATATATATATATATATATATATATATATATATATATATATATATATATATATATATATATATATGTATATATATTTATTTATTTATTTATTTGAATACCTAAATACAAATTATATTTTGGGCAACGTTTTCATAACACTGTGTACACACGCTGGGAAAACGTTGGGCCAGAAACGTTTGCGTAATTTCTCCCTTAAATCCTTTAACAACGTTCAAAAAGGATTTTAAGATGAGAGAGATTTTTGTATAGAACCTGGTGAAGGGGTCGTACTGTTGTAACAGTTACAGTCGTACTGTTGTAACGGTTACAGTCGTACTGTTGTAACGGTTACAGTCGTCCTGTTGTAACGGTTACAGTCGTACTGTTGTAACGGCTACAGTCGTGCTGTTGTAACGGCTACAGTCGTACTGTTGTAACGGTTACAGTCGTACTGTTGTAACGGTTACAGTCGTAGTGTTGTAACGGCTACAGTCGTCCTGTTGTAACGGTTACAGTCGTACTGTTGTAACGGTTACAGTCGTACTGTTGTAACGGTTACAGTCGTACTGTTGTAACGGTTACAGTCGTACTGTTGTAACGGTTACAGTCGTACTGTTGTAACGGTTACAGTCGTACTGTTGTAACGGTTACAGTCGTACTGTTGTAACGGTTACAGTCGTACTGTTGTAACGGCTACAGTCGTACTGTTGTAACGGCTACAGTCGTACTGTTGTAACGGTTACAGTCGTACTGTTGTAACGGTTACAGTCGTACTGTTGTAACGGCTACAGTCGTACTGTTGTAACGGCTACAGTCGTACTGTTGTAACGGCTACAGTCGTACTGTTGTAACGGCTACAGTCGTACTGTTGTAACGGCTACAGTCGTACTGTTGTAACGGCTACAGTCGTACTGTTGTAACGGCTACAGTCGTACTGTTGTAACAGATAACAAAAGTTACGCATGTATTTGTAAGTTTCATTCATGTAGGAATTTTTCCCTGGCTCTCTCTACTCTCCCTCCCGCGCTCTCCCAAGGAAGCCTTTTGACACTCACTTGCCCTCCCACTTAACTCTCCCACACCTTGCTCTCCCAATCAAACCTCCCACACCCTTCGCTCTCCAATGCAAGCCTCTATCACACCCAGCTCTCGCACACAAGCCTCTCCCGCATTCTCCACTCTCACACAAGCCCCTCCCACATTCTCCACTCTCACACAAGCCTCTCCCACACTCTCCACTCTCACACAAGCCTCTCCCACACTCTCCACTCTCACACAAGCCCCTCCCACATTCTCCACTCTCACACAAGCCTCTCTCACACTCTCCACTCTCACACAAGCCTCTCCCACACTATCCACTCTCACACAAGCCTCTCCCACACTCTCCACTCTCACACAAGCCCCTCCCACATTCTCCACTCTCACACAACCCTCTCCCACACTCTTCACTCTCACGCAAGCCTCTTCCACACTCTTCACTCTCACGCAAGCCTCTCCAGCATTCTCCACTCTCACACAAGCCCCTCCCACATTCTCCACTCTCACACAACCCTCTCCCACACTCTCCACTCTCACACAA
>NC_092272.1:2242715-2252715 GCF_036320965.1 Panulirus ornatus | reverse complement strand
ACTCCAGGGTCGTATGATCGTCCTCAAGGGTCGTACTCCAGGGTCGTACCGTCGTCTTCAGGGGGTCGTACTGGGGTGGGTAACGAGGGGATGGGGTGGTTCGTCTTAATGATTGCCATGTATGGTCTTAAACAACCCATTCCCCACACCCATTCCCCCCCCCTCTCTCTCTCTCTCTCTCTCTCTCTCTCTCTCTCTCTCTCTCTCTCTCTCTCTCTCTCTCTCTGTTCCCCATCCACTCTTTCCCCTCCCCAACACCCCCTTCCCCTCCCCTACACGCCCTTCCCTGTTTGGAGGGGGGGCTGTCTGCAAGCAGTAGTGTTTGGAGGGGGGGCTGTCTGCAAGCAGTAGTGTTTGGAGGGGGGGCTGTCTGCAAGCAGTAGTGTTTGGAGGGGGGGCTGTCTGCAAGCAGTAGTGTTTGGAGGGAGGGCCTTTCGGCAAGCGGGAGTGTTTGGAGTGGGGGGGATGTTGGCAAGGGGGAGTGTTTGGAGGGGGGGCTGTCGGCAAGCAGGAGTGTTTGGAGGGGGGGCTGTTGGCAAGCGGGAGTGTTTGGAGTGGGGGGATGTTGGCAAGGGGGAGTGTTTGGAGTGGGGGGCTGTCTGCAAGCAGTAGTGTTTGGAGGGGGGCTGTCTGCAAGCAGTAGTGTTTGGAGGGGGGGCTGTCTGCAAGCAGTAGTGTTTGGAGGGGGGCTGTCTGCAAGCAGTAGTGTTTGGAGGGGGGCTGTCTGCAAGCAGTAGTGTTTGGAGGGGGGCTGTCTGCAAGCAGTAGTGTTTGGAGGGGGGGCTGTCTGCAAGCAGTAGTGTTTGGAGGGGGGGGCTGTTGGCGAGTGGGAGTGTTTGGAGGAGGGGGGGCTGCGAGTGGGAGTGTTTGGAGTGGGGACTATCAAGCAGAAGTATTGGAGGGAAGTGATCGTCAGGTGGCATTATTTGGAGTGTTTTTAGAAAGTGGCAGTATTGGAGGGAGACGATTGTCACACGGGAGTTTTGGAGGGAAGTGACAGTCAATCGGGAGGAAGTGACCGTCACATGGTATCGGGAGGAAGTGACCGTGGTGACATCGGGAGGAAGTGACCGTCCCACGGTGGTATCGGGAAGGAAGTGACCGTCCCACGGTGGTATCGGGAAGGAAGTGACAGTCACACGTGGGTATCGGGGAGGAAGTGACCGTCCCACGGTGGTATCGGGAAGGAAGTAACCGTCACACTGTGGTATCGGGATGGAAGTAACCGTCCCACTGTGGTATCGGGAAGAAAGTAACCGTCACACTGTGGTATCGGGGAGAAAGTGACCGTCCCACGGTGGTATCGGGGAGGAGGTGACCGTCCCACGGTGGTATCGGGAAGAAAGTAACCGTCACACGGTGGTATCGGGGATGAAGTGACCGTCCCACGGTGGTATCGGGAAGGAAGTGACCGTCACACGGTGGTATCGGGGAGTAAGTGACCGTCCCACGGTGGTATCGGGGAGGAGGTGACCGTCCCACGGTGGTATCGGGAAGAAAGTAACCGTCACACGGTGGTATCGGGGATGAAGTGACCGTCCCACGGTGGTATCGGGAAGGAAGTGACCGTCACACGGTGGTATCGGGGAGGAAGTGACCGTCCCACGGTGGTATCGGGGAGGAAGTGACCATCACACGGTGGTATCGGGGAGGAAGTGACCGTCACACGGTGGTATCGGGGAGGAAGTGACCATCACACGGTGGTATCGGGGAGAAAGTGACCGTCACACGGTGGTATCGGGGAGAAAGTGACCGTCCCACGGTGGTATCGGGAAGGAAGTGACCGTCCCACGGTGGTATCGGGAAGGAGGAGATGGGTGGGAAGTGACTGGGTCGTTAGCGGGGTATGTAAATGAGGCAGCGAGGCCCGACAGTGGTCTGTGTCTCATTAACAACACGGAGTGATGACTGTCATTTACTGTCTCGCTCTCGCCCCGTCTCGCCCGGCTCTGTCTCGCTCTCGCCCCGTCTCGCCCTGCTACGTTGTCTGTCTCGCTCTCGCCCCGTCTCGCCCTGCTACGTTGTCTGTCTCGCTCTCGCCCCGTCTCGCCCGTCTAGGCTGTCTGTCTCGCTCTCGCCCCGTCTCGCCCGGCTCTGTCTCGCTCTCGTGTGGCTACGTCTCTGAGCCATGTGTATGTCTCGCTTTACTGTCCGTCCGTCTCATGGACATTTTTCTGTCTGTCTGTCTGTGTAAATGTACATCTGTCTGTCTCTGTAAATGTACATCTGTCTCTCTGTGTAAATGTACATCTGTCTGTCTCTGTAAATGTACATCTGTCTCTCTGTGAAAATGTACATCTGTCTGTCTCTGTAAATGTACATCTGTCTCTCTGTGTAAATGTACATCTGTCTGTCTGTGTAAATGTACATCTGTCTCTCCCTACAAGAACAGTCCATATTTACGTATTTTACCGTATTTGGCTTATTTTAGTGTATTTTCGTATTTTGGAGTATTTACATATTTTACCGTATTTACGTAATTTTACCGTATTTACGTAATTCTAATGTATTTACGTATTGACCGTATTAACGTATTTTACAGTATTTTACTGTATTTACTTATTCTACCGTATTAACGTACTTTACCGTATTTACGTATCTTACCTTATTTTCATATTTTACCGTATTAACGTACTTTACCGTACTTACGCATTTTACTGTATCAACGTATTCTACCGTATTAACGTATTTTACCGTAATTGCATATTTCACCGTATTAATGTACTTTACAGTATTAACGTATTTTACAGGATTTACTTATTCTACCGTATTTATGTATTTTACAGTATTTATTTTACCGTACTAACGTATTTTACTGTATCTACGTATTTTACAGTATTAACGTATTTTACTGTAGGGGTGATGGAAAAGAAGGGGTAGCTTTATCTCCCCTCTCCCCCCTCCCAACCCTTCCCTCATCTCCCACTCCGTCGTCTTTCAGAATATCACCCCCTTCACCGCCCCTCCCCCTTCACCGCCCCTCCCTCTTTACCGCCCCCTCCCCCTTTACCGCCCTACCCCTTTACCGCCCCCTCCCCCTTTACCGCCCCTCCCCATTCACCGCCCCTCCCCCTTCACCGACCCTCCCCCTTCACCGCCCTTCCCCCTTCACAGCCTCTCCCCCTTCACCGCCCCTACCCCTTTACCGCCCCTCCCCCTTTACCGCCCCTCCCCATTCACCACCCCTCCCCCATTACCGCCCCTCCCCCTTCACCGCCCCTACCCCTTCACCGCCCCCTCCCTCTTTACCGCCTCCTCCCACTTTACCAACCCTCCTCCCCCTCTCTCATCCCCCCTTCACCGCCTCCTCTCCCCTCTCTCATCCCCCCTTCACTTCCCCTTCCCCTCTCCCCCTCTCCTTCCCCTTCCGAGTGACCCACTCTGCGCACATCTCGTGTCATTACGGACATAAAGGGTTAATCAGGTGAGGGATGTCTTCCGGGAAAATGAAATCTCACATGTAAACATACATGTCAGATTGTATAGGACAGTTTCCATACTGGAAAATTACCATAATATATATATATATATATATATATATATATATATATATATATATATATATATATATATATATATATATATATATATATATTCCTGTGAGTCCATGGGGAAATTAGAAACACGATAAGTTCCCAAGTGCACTTTCGTGTAATAATCACATCATCAGGGGAGACACAAGAGAGAAATATAGCAGTCAGTTGATATACAACGAAGGGATGTAGCTGTCTCCCCATATATATAGGGAGACAGTGAGTATTTTGAAGGACTGTTGAGTGTGTTTGATGATAGGGTGGCAGCTGTGAGGTGTTTGGGAAGTGGAGGTATGTAAAGAGAGGGAGACATGGCGAGTGCTTTGATGAAAAGAAAAGAGGTGGTGAAAGCCTTGCGGAAGATGGAGTACGACAAAGCGGCTGGAGCGGAGGGTTACTGGAATTGAAATCTCTCAAGAAAAGGGCTGGGCGGGGGGGGGGGGGGGAAGAGGGGAGGTGACTGTGTTGTTAACTGGTTGTTCAGAATGATAACTGCCCTGTTAACTGGTTGTTCAAGGTGGAAAGTGTGTGTACGGCTCGAGATGAGGTGCCTTAATGCTGGCGGGATCCTTGTACTAGTGCCTTGTGTATGAAGACAAGGGGAAGATGAGTGATTGGTCACAGATGTACAAGTTTATTAGGCTTCCCTGGTGAGTTACACAGGATGTGGTTAGCCACAGAATGGACTGTGGCGCCTGGGCTATGGACATGGGTCTGTGTTTTCGGTGAAGTGCACGTACCAGCTTGAGAATAGATGGGAGCAAAGGAGGCCATTTTTCGTCTATTCCTGGCGCTATATATATATATATATATATATATATATATATATATATATATATATATATATATATATATATAAGGATGTACGGTGGCAGGTGGAGGTGTTGGAATGTAGATGTTGTGGTAAAACGAAGTGTGTGGTTGGGAGCGGTGAACAGGGTGTGCTGAAATGGTTTGGGCACATGGAGAGGATGAGTGAGGTGAGGTGGACAAAGAGGATCAACATGTGTCAGAGGTGTAGGGAGCAAGGAGGCACGAGGAAGACCAAAGGAGATGGAAGGATGGAATGGAAAAAAAAAAATGAAAAAAGGTTTTTCACGCGACAGCTAAGCAATACGTCTTCCATTTTGGTTGCCGTCTGTCCCTGGCGCTACATCGCGAGGGCGGGAAACGGCGGAGAAGGACAGAACGAAGTCGTATGTATTTCGTCAATAGCAGAGTTGATGAATATATTAATATTGCAGACTCAGGCCCCACTGGCCATTAGAGTTGACAGCGCACACGAAACTGCTGCTCACCTTTAACTGGTTCTCCTCCCGGCTGTACACGTCACCTCCTCCCGGCTGTACACGTCACCTCCTCCCGGCTGTACACGTCACCTCCTCCCGGCTGTACACGTCATATCGTCCCGGCTGTACACGTCACCTCCTCCCGGCTGTACACGTCACCTCCTCCCGGCTGTACACGTCATCTCGTCCCGGCTGTACACGTCACCTCCTCCCGGCTGTACACGTCATATCGTCCCGGCTGTACACGTCACCTCCTCCCGGCTGTACACGTCACCTCCTCCCGGCTGTACACGTCATCTCGTCCCGGCTGTACACGTCACCTCCTCCCGGCTGTACACGTCACCTCCTTCCGGCTGTACACGTCATCTCGTCCCGGCTGTACACGTCACCTCCTCCCGGCTGTACACGTCACCTCCTTCCGGCTGTACACGTCATCTCGTCCCGGCTGTACACGTCAAATCCTCCCGGCTGTACACGTCACCTCCTCCCGGCTGTACACGTCACCTCCTCCCGGCTGTACACGTCACCTACGTTTAGAAAAAAAGAAATGAATGCATTAACAGGTAAATCTTTCTTCTTTCTTTCTTTCTTTCTTTCTTTCTTTCTTTCCTTCTTTCTTTCTTTCTTTCCTTCTTTCTTTCTTTCTTTCCTTCTTTCTTTCTTTCTTTCCTTCTTTCTTTCTTTCTTTCTTTTTTTCTTTTTTCTTTCTTTCTTTCTCTTTCTTTCTTTCTTTCTTTTTCTTTCTTTCCTTCTTTCTTTCTTTCTTTCTTTCTTTTTCTTTCTTTCCTTCTTTCTTTCTTTCTTCCCTTATTTCTTTCTCTCTTTCTTTCCTTCTTTCTTTCCTTTTTTCCTTCTTTCTTTCTTTCCTTCTTTCTTTCGGTATAATTCTCGAGTGTTTTTATCTTTTTTTTCCCACCACCACCTCTCACTCTTTTGTCATGTGGCAATATTTAGATTTATTCTCTCTCTCTCTCTCTCTCTATCTCTCTCTCTCTCTCTCTCTCTCTCTCTCTCTCTCTCTCTCTCTCTCTCTCTCTCTCTCTCTCTCTCTCTCTCTCTCGTGTGTGGAGATGTGACATTATTATCTACAGTTTACCTTCTGGCCTGACCCCCACCAGGCGGGGCGGGGCGCCCCGCCCCGCCCCCCCCCTCACCGAACCCCCCGGGGCCCCCCGCCCCGCCCCCCCTCACCGAACCCCCCTTCCTCTTTCCCCCGACCCCCTTATCCCCCCCCATCTCCTATTTACGCAGCCGAAGCCACCATTTCCGAAAGAGACTGCGATATACACACCTCCCCATCACCCCCATCACCACCACTCCCATTTCCCTTCCCCCCTTCCCCTCTCACCCCCCACCCCGTCACCTCATTTCTGAATTTAACGCTTCTTCTTTTTTTATTTATATCTAATTTCGAAAACGACGCGTGTCAGCTTCTGGGAAAATGAGGGGAAAGGGGGGAGGGAAGGGGGGAAACTCTTCCCCTCCCCTCCCTTCCTTCCCCATTTCAGTGACTCTTCTCATTCCTCGATCTGTTCACTCTCCCTCCCCTCTCCCCTCTCCCTCCTCCCCTCTCCCCTCTCCCTCCTCCCCTCTCCCCGCTCCTCTCCCCTCTCCTCCCCCCCCCTATTACTGACAGCCACTCTTCCCCATTTTACCCCACAAGACATCTCTCTCCCGCCCCTTCCCCTCCTCCCTCTTCCCCTCCTCCCTCCTCCCCTCCTCCCTCCTCCCCTCCCCGCTCCTCTCCCCTCTCCTCCCCTCCCCTCCCCTATTACTGACAGCCACTCTTCCCCCATTTTAACCCACAAGACATCTCCCTACCCTCTCCCCCTTCCCTCTCCCTCCCCTCCCCTCCCCCGCTCCTCTCCCCCTCCCCCCCCTTATTTCACGTAGGTGTAATTACCTGGTTCTACTGCGCCTCTGTGTGTGTGTGTGTGTGTGTGTGTGTGTGTGTGTGTGTGTGTGTGTGTGTGTGTGTGTGTGTGCGCCGTAATGAGTCGTGTGAGAGGCATGAGAGAGTGTGTCGGGGGGGGGGGGGGGGGGGGCCAGTCTGTGAGAGTGGATGGCGCTCTGGTGCTACTGTGGGGTGGCGAGGGGGGGCGCGCGGGGCGCCCCAAACCACCCCCCCCTCACCCCAAACACCCCCCTCTCCCCTCACCCTTCCCCTCACCTTTCTTTCCAGCGACTCTCCAGGAGGAAAGACCCCCCTCTCTCCCCTCTCCCTCCCCTCCCTCCAGGTCAGGTCGATCCCAACCCTTCCGGCGTGTCTCTGAGGACACTAAGGGGGAGGGGGAGGGGAAAGGAGGGGGTTGGGGAGGGGAGGGGAAGGAGGGGGTTGGGGAGGGGGGGAGGTGGGGGAAGGGGAGGGGGGGAGGAGGGGGGTGGTTGGGGGTGTCGTTGTTTAAGTTAAAGGGTAAGCATTTTCTTGCCCCCCACACACACACCCCCACACACCCCACACACACCCCCACACACACCCCCACACCCACCCCACCCCCACACACACCCCCACACACACCCCACACCCCCACACACACACCCCACACACACCCCCACACACACCCCCACACACCCCCACACACACCCCCACACACCCACACACACACACCCCTTCCCCTCCTCCTCCTCCCGCATTTTTGCTACGTGGTCACGGGAGAGGAGGGTAAAAAACTCTCTCTCTCTCTCTCTCTCTCTCTCTCTCTCTCTCTCTCTCTCTCTCTCTCTCTCTCTCTCTCTCTCTTCCCCGTTCCTCACGCGTCATCCTCTGGGGGGGGGGGGGGGATGGCTTCACGTCATTTTCTGTCCGTCGTTGAGCGGTGGGGGGGCAGTTCGGCCGGTCCCCCTCCCCCCCCCAGGTGGTGATGGGTACTGGGGGGAGGGAGGGCAGCTGGTGATGGGTACTGGGGGAGGGAGGGCAGCTGGTGATGGGTACTGGGGAAGGGAGGGCAGCTGGTGATGGGTACTGGGGAAGGGAGGGGCAGCTGGTGATGGGTACTGGGGGAGGGAGGGCAGCTGGTGATGGGTACTGGGGAAGGGAGGGCAGCTGGTGATGGGTACTGGGGGGAGGGAGGGCAGCTGGTGATGGGTACTGGGGGAGGGCAGGTGGTGATGGGTACTGGGGAGGGGAGAGAGGGGCGAATGATGGGTACTGTATTACCTGTATTTCCTACACCATCTCATACACTGTATCCCATTCCAAGTAATACAGCGACTATGTATTTGATGTTAACGAAATTACCCAAACCCATGTACATTATTACGTATCTTAGTCATTATTACTTTATATCCTTTAATTACATATCATTTACTTCTCTAAGTGGGTGAGGAACCCACTCGGGCCCACCTATCACCCACCTATGATGTCGTACTGTACCCACTGTATACGTTCTACTGTGGAACACCCCCTACCTGTCCCCACCTAGCTATTCCACCTACCCACCTAGCCATACCATCTACCCACCTAGCCATACCACCTACCCACCTAGCCATACCACCTACCCACCTAGCCATACCACCTACCCACCTAGCCTTACCACCTACCCATTTAGCCATACCACCTACCCACCTAGCCATACCACCTACCCACCTAGCCATACCACCTACCCACCTAGCCATACCACCTACCCACCTAGCCATACCACCTACTCACCTAACCATACCACCTACTCACCTAACCATACCACCTACCCATACCATCTACCCACCTAGCCATACCACCTACCCACCTAGCCATACCACCTACCCACCTAGCCATACCACCTACTCACCTAACCATACCATCTACCCACCTAGCCATACCATCTACCCACCTAGCCTTACCACCTACCCAACCTAGCCATACCACCTACCCACCTAGCCATACCATCTACCCACCTAGCCATACCACCTAGCCATACCACCTACCCACCTAGCCATACCATTACCCACCTAGCCATACCACCTACTCACCTAACCATCGCTGGAATACCGTGTCTTTGTGCAAAACAAAACAAAAATTACATTTTCTTTTTTTAATATTAAAACAAAAGGAAATAAATGGAACACGTCATCAATAGCAGCATCATCAACAATAGCCTCAACCAACACCAACAAAAACAGTTTCTCCACCACCAGCGCCAATAGCCCCACCACCACCAACAATAGCATCACCACCACCAACAACAGCCCCCACCAGCACCAACAATAGCCCCCACCACCACCAACAATAGCCCACCAACAATAGCCCCCATCACCAGCACCACCACCACCAACAATAGCCTCACCACCACCAACAATAGCCCACCAACAATAGCCCCCACCACCACCAACAGTAGCCCCCACCACCACCAACAATAGCCCCCACCAGCACCACCAACAATAGCCCCCACCACCACCACCAACAATAGCCCCCACCACCACCAACAATAGCCCCCACCACCACCAACAATAGCCCCCACCACCACCAACAATAGCCCCCACCAGCACCACCAACAATAGCCCCCACCACCACCAACAATAGCCCACCAACAATAGCCCCCACCAGCACCAACAATAGCCCCCAGCACCAACAATAGCCCCCTAGCACCAACAATAGCCCCCATCACCACCAACAACAATAGCCCCCACCACCACCAACAATAGCCCCCTAGCACCAACAATAGCCCCCACCACCACCACCAACAATAGCCCCCACCACCACCAACAATAGCCCCCACCACCACCACCAACAATAGCCCCCACCACCACCAACAATAGCCCCCACCACCACCAACAATAGCCCCCACCACCACCAACAATAGCCCCCACCACCACCAACAATAGCCCCCACCACCACCAACAATAGCCCCCACCAGCACCACCAACAATAGCCCCCACCACCACCAACAATAGCCCACCAACAATAGCCCCCACCAGCACCACCAACAATAGCCCCCACCACCACCAACAATAGCCCACCAACAATAGCCCCCACCAGCACCAACAATAGCCCCCAGCACCAACAATAGCCCCCCAGCACCAACAATAGCCCCCACCACCACCAACAACAATAGCCCCCACCACCACCAACAATAGCCCCCTAGCACCAACAATAGCCAGCGGACGCCCTGCACTTCCCCAGCGGAATCACCCAAACCCAGCCAGTGGCCCCTGACCCCTCACTAACCCCCAGAGTCACCCCCAGATAATCAACATCACCCC
>NC_092272.1:2222715-2237715 GCF_036320965.1 Panulirus ornatus | reverse complement strand
ACACACACACACACATACACACCCACATCCCCACACACACACACACACACACACGCCCACAGACAGACAGACACACACACACACCCGCCCACACACAGACAGACACACACACACACACACCTTCCACCCAGACGAAACTCCGTTTCTCATCAGCCATTGGAGGGGGGGCGCAGGGGCGCGTCGTGTTCTGACCGACCCACTCCCCCAGAAGAGAGGAGCCAGTCATAGATTCTCCGGGGGAGACAATACACCTGGCGGGTATCCCCGCCGGAGATGGGGGGACGGGGCACCCCTGAAAACCCCACCCACCCCGGACGGGGCGACCCCCGACCCACCCACCCCTTCCCCATCACTTGAACTCCTGAAGTGATGGTAAATAAATACGCCACTCAAGGCATTTCCTGTTTCAGTGATGGCCATTTATCCACCCATCGGCCTCTGCGCAGACCCTACCCGTCAAATTGACCTCTGCGCAGACCCTACACGTCAAATTGACCTCTGCGCAGACCCTACACGTCAAATTGACCTCTGCGCAGACCCTACACGTCAAATTGACCTCTGCGCAGACCCTACACGTCAAATTGACCTCTGCGCAGACCCTACACGTCAAATTGACCTCTGCGCAGACCTACCCGTAAAATTTGCCTCTGCGCAGCCCCTACCCGTAAAATTGACCTTGCGCAGCCCCTACACGTAAAAATTGACCCCCCCCTTTCCAAATCGTTCTTATCATCGCAATTTTGAGGTAGGCGGAAAAATAGGGGTAATATGGTTTTCTTAAGAAAAAAGGGGTGTGACGCGTGCTAAAGGGCATCAAAATTGGTTAAATGTAGAGTGGTTTATGGGAAAGGGGGTTTGGGGGCTGGGGGTGCGACAGCTTCAGGTGGACAGGGGTGGGCAAGGGTGCGACAGCTTCAGCTGCGCTGGGGGGTGCGACAGCTTCAAGTGGACAGGGGTGGGAAAGGGGTGCGACAGCTTCATGGGCTGGGGGTCGAAGCTTAGGTGGACGGGGGGGCAAGGGGCGACAGCTTAGCTGCGCGGGGGGGGTGGACAGTTCAGTGGACGGGGGTGGGAAAGGGGCGCCGTTTCAGTGGGAGGGGGGGGGGACAGTAAAGTGGACAGGGGGGGGCCCAAGGGGTTTCGCAGCTTCAGGTGGAAAGGGGGGGGAAAGGGTGCGACAGCTTAGGGGGGCTGGGGGTGCGACGTTCAGGTGGACAGGGGGGAAAGGGGGCACAGCTTCAGGGGGAAGGGGGGGGCAAGGGGGACAGCTTCAGGTGGGAGGGGGGCGACAGCTTCGGGCAGGGGGTGGGGGTGCGACAGTTTCGGTGGCGGGGGGGGTGCGAAGCTTCAGGGACAGGGTGGGCAAGGGCGACTTCAGGTGGGCTGGGAGGGTGCGACAGCTTCAGGTTGGGGGGTGCGACAGCTTCAAGTGGACAGGGGTGGGCAAGGGTGCGACAGCTTCAGGTGGGCAAGGGTGCGACAGCTTCAGGTAGGCTGGGAGGGTGCGACAGTTTCAGGTGGGCTGGGGGTGTGCGACAGCTTCAGGTGGGCAAGGGTGACGGAGTTTATCCACTCTCTTGAGCACGACAACACGACCCTTTGAACACGACACGACCCTTGAGCGCGGCGCTACGACCCTCGGTGGCCTTGGCCTTTCCCATGACCCCTTAAAGGTCAGGTCGAGCCACAATCTCCCCCCAGGTGTTAGTGAGGCCAGCCCGTGTTCCCCCAGGGTGGTGCAGATCGCCCCCCCTGAGAGAACCCACCCCAGTGAGGGCGACACGGGGAGCGACGTGTGCGCCAGCCAGCCAAGCACATAGGCTGGAGCCACTATTACCTTCCTCGCCCCCCCTATATCACCGATCCATCTGAGCTCCCCACCCCACACGCCACCCACGGGTAGGCCGCCCGTTACGCCGCCCACACGGGGAAGAGGAGGAGCAGGAGGAGGACGAAGGAGGAGCAGGAGGAGGAGGACGAAGGAGGAGCAGGAGGAGGAGGACGAAGGAGGAGCAGGAGGAGGAGGACGAAGGAGGAGCAGGAGGAGGAGGACGAAGGAGGAGCAGGAGGAGGAGGACGAAGGAGGAGCAGGAGGAGGAGGACGAAGGAGGAGCAGGAGGAGGAGGACGAAGGAGGAGCAGGAGGAGGACGACGAAGGAGGAGCAGGAGGAGGAGGACGAAGGAGGAGGAGGAGCAGGAGGAGGAGGGCGAAGGAGGAGAAGGAGGAGGAGAGGACCACGAAGGAAGAGGGGGTCCTCACCTGCCTCAGAACAACACTGAGCCATGTGAGAGAGAGAGAGAGAGAGAGAGAGAGAGAGAGAGAGAGAGAGAGAAGGAGAGAGAAGGAGAGAGAGTGTGGAAAAGAAAATGGGACACAGGAGAGCAGGTGAACTAATTAAACTTATCTCAGTGCTGGAGGGGCACAACACACACACACACACACACACACACACACACACACACACACACACACACACACACACACACTGCCTCGCGATTTCAATTCCTTATCTATAATAATAATAATAATAATAATAATAATAATAATAATAATAATAATAATAATAATAATACCCTGATGTATAAGTGGCCAGCTCCCCCTCTCTCTGGGGGAGGTGTCCTAGTCCCCCGCTCTCTCTGGGGGGAGGGCCCTAGTGCCCTACTACTACTCTCTCTCTCTCTCTCTCTCTCTCTCTCTCTCTCTCTCTCTCTCTCTCTCTCTCTCTCTCTCTCTCTCTCCCGACGGAGAGACTTTGATAAAGGACATCTCGAAAAAAAATTAAAAAAACCACGTCATTCACTCATCAGAGAGAGAACTCAATATGGCGTGTAGACGCGGGGGGGAAGGGGGCGCGGGGCTGGCGCGCGCCCGCGCCCGCCTCCCCTTTAATCCTTTTCGAGCAACAGGTATCAATAAAGGGGGGGGGGTTGTCTTATCTCAGCCCCCAGGTGACAGGGGCCTGATAAAACCCCCCAACCCCCTGATAAACCCCCCACACACCGCGCCCCCCCCCCTGTCATTTTTTCTGAGTGGTGATTCGTCGGTGGGTTAAGCCCTTCTTACCTACCCCTCTCTCCCTCCCTAACCGTAAGGCCGATTGAATTAATGAGTTATCCCATAAAAAGCGCTCTTAAGTACACCCCATCACACAGAGGTGTACATGGGTGATGTAGTTGAGGTGTGAACGCCCATATCGCCATAGAGAAACGAGAGGAGGTCGTGGTGAGTCTACCAGTCTACCAGGTCTGGGTGCTGGCTCTGGTGGTGAGTCTACCAGGTCTGGGTGCTGGATGTGGTGGTGAGTCTACCAGGTCTGGGTGCTGGCTGTGGTGGTGAGTCTACCAGGTCTGGGTGCTGGCTGTGGTGGTGAGTCTACCAGGTCTGGGTGCTGGCTGTGGTGGTGAGTCTACCAGGTCTGGGTGCTGGATGTGGTGGTGAGTCTACCAGGTCTGGGTGCTGGATGTGGTGGTGAGTCTACCAGGTCTGGGTGCTGGCCGTGGTGGTGAGTCTACCAGGTCTGGTGCTGGATGTGGTGGTGAGTCTACCAGGTCTGGTGCTGGCTGTGGTGGTGAGTCTACCAGGTCTGGTGCTGGCTGTGGTGGTGAGTCTACCAGGTCTGGGTGCTGGATGTGGTGGTGAGTCTACCAGGTCTGGTGCTGGCTGTGGTGGTGAGTCTACCAGGTCTGGTGCTGGCTGTGGTGGTGAGTCTACCAGGTCTGGGTGCTGGATGTGGTGGTGAGTCTACCAGGTCTGGTGCTGGCTGTGGTGGTGAGTCTACCAGGTCTGGTGCTGGATGTGGTGGTGAGTCTACCAGGTCTGGGTGCTGGCTGTAGTGGTGAGTCTACCAGGTCTGGTAGCTGGCTGTGGTGGTGAGTCTACCAGGTCTGGGTGCTGGATGTGGTGGTGAGTCTACCAGGTCTGGGTGCCTGGCTGTGGTGGTGAGTCTACCAGGTCTCGGTGCCTGGCTGTGTTGGTGAGTCTACCAGGTCTGGTGCTGGCTGTGGTGGTGAGTCTACCAGGTCTGGTACTGGATGTGGTGGTGAGTCTACCAGGTCTGGGTGCTGGATGTGGTGGTGAGTCTACCAGGTCTGGTGCTGGATGTGGTGGTGAGTCTACCAGGTCTGGGTGCTGGATGTGTTGGTGAGTCTACCAGGTCTGGGTGCTGCCTGTGGTGGTGAGTCTACCAGGTCTGGGTACTGGATGTGGTGGTGAGTCTACCAGGTCTGGGTGCTGGCTGTGGTGGTGAGTCTACCAGGTCTGGGTGCTGGCTGTACTGGTGAGTCTACCAGGTCTGGGTGCTGGCTGTGGTGGTGAGTCTACCAGGTCTGGGTACTGGATGTGGTGGTGAGTCTACCAGGTCTGGGTGCTGGCTGTGGTGGTGAGTCTACCAGGTCTGGTGCTTGGCTGTGGTGGTGAGTCTACCAGGTCTGGGTGCTGGCTGTGGTGGTGAGTCTACCAGGTCTGGGTGCTGGCTGTGGTGGTGAGTCTACCAGGTCTGGGTGCTGGCTGTGGTGGTGAGTCTACCAGGTCTGGGTGCTGGCTGTACTGGTGAGTCTACCAGACCTTAGTACTGGCTGTACTGGTGAGTCTACCAGACCTTAGTACTGGCTGTACTGGTGAGTCTACCAGACTTTAGTACTGGCTGTACTGGTGAGTCTACCAGACTTTAGTACTGGCTGCACTGGTGAGTCACTACACCCGGTGAGTAAGGGCGAAATGAGTCACCGGGACTCATCGTTGGCCTAAGTGGGGGGTAGTTTGGGGGGGAAGTGAATCAGCAGTTGACGTTGCCATATAAACGGTCAGCAAATTATGCAAATTACGTATATACATTCACCCAGTCTCCTCCATTTATATATATATATATATATATATATATATATATATATATATATATATATATATATATATATATATATATATATATATCAATTTCGATGTATATCAACTGACTGTTAAATTTCTCTCTTGTGTCTCCCCTGATGATGTGATTATTACACGAAAGTGCACTTGGCAACTTTTCGTGTTTCATTTTCCCCGTGGACTCATAGGAATATATATATATATATATATATATATATATATATATATATATATATATATATATATATATATATATATAGATAGATAGATAGATAGATAGATAGATAGATAGATAGATTTCCTACCCCCCCTGCCTCCAAAATGATCTGTACGGTGCGGACGAAACCCCTACAAAATATTAGACTTTGGAGGTAGCCAGTCTTCTCCCGCCCACACCTCCAAGACATTCAAGGTTACCCCCCCCTCTCTCTCAACCTCCAACCCCCCCTCCTCCTCCAACTCTCTGCCTTCTCTTGCAAAAATTGGGGCAACAGACAACAGAACCCACCCTCCAACAGTCGGGACAACGGAACCCACCCTGCCAACAGCTCAGAACAACAGAACTCACTCAGCCAACGGCCCAGGACAACAGAACCCACCCTGCCAACCGCCCAGGACAACAGAACCCACCCTGCCAACAGCCCAGGACAACAGAACTCACCCTGCCAACAGCCCAGGACAACAGAACCCACCCTGCCAACCGCCCAGGACAACAGAACCCACCCTGCCAACAGCCCAGAACAACAGAACCCGCCCAGCCAACGACCCAGGACAACAGAACCCACCCTACCAACAGCCCAGAACAACAGAACCCACCCTGCCAACGACCCAGGACAACAGAACCCACCCTGCCAACAACCCAGGACAACAGAACCCACCCTGCCAACGGCCCAGGACAACAGAACTCACCCTGCCAACAGCCCAGGACAACAGAACCCACCCTGCCAACAGCCCAGGACAACAGAACCCACCCAGCCAACGACCCAGGACAACAGAACCCACCCAGCCAACAGCCCAGAACAACAGAACCCACCCCACCAACAGCCCAGGACAACAGAACCCACCCAGCCAACGACCCAGGACAACAGAACCCACCCTGCCAACAGAACCCACCCTGCCAACAGCCCAGGACAACAGAACTCACCCTGCCAACAGCCCAGGACAACAGAACCCACCCTGCCAACAGCCCAGGACGACAGAACCCACCCTGCCAACAACCCAGGACAACAGAACCCACCCTGCCAACGACCCAGGACAACAGAACCCACCCTGCCAACAACCCAGGACAACAGAACCCACCCAGCCAATGACCCAGGACAACAGAACCCACCCCACCAACAGCCCAGAACAACAGAACCCACCCTGCCAACAGCCCAGAACAACAGAACCCACCCCACCAACAGCCCAGAACAACAGAACCCACCCTGCCAACAACCCAGGACGACAGAACCCATCCCACCAACGACCCAGGACAACAGAACCCACCCTGCCAACAGCCCAGGACAACAGAACCCACCCCACCAACGACCCAGGACAACAGAACCCACCCTGCCAACAGCCCAACTGACAACGCCTTCCCCGGCGTTGTCAGTTGTCAGCATTCAATATGAATATGCGGGTACCACTATGCCTCGCCGCCCACCCGCCCTAACCACCACCCTTGCCGCCCCCACACCCGCCGCCCACACTCCCAACCCACCCCTTCGGGCCCTTTTTCTCCGGGCCCTTAAGGCGTTATAGCCCAAGCCATGTTGGGCCGGGGCCCCTTTGAAAATTAAACCCTCTTTCTGTTCTCCCTCCTCTTCGTAAACCATTCGTACCCTCTTCTCTATCCCTATTTCTATTCTCTATCCCCTATTTCTCTTCTCTATCCCCTATTTTCTTTTTCTGGCACCTATTTTTCTTTTTATCCCCTATTTCTTATTTCTCTTAAAACCTCCTATTCTCTTCTCTTCCCCCTTTTCTCTTTTCTATCCCCTTTTCACTTCTCTGTCCCCTAATTTTTTTCTTCTCTATCCCCTTTTTTTCTCTTTCTTCCTATGGGGCCCCCATTTCTCTTACTTATGTATCCCTAATTTCTCTTTTAGCTATTTCCCCCTATTTCTCTTTTCTATTCCCCCCAATTTCTCTTCTCTATCCCCTATTTCTCTTCTCTATCCCCTATTTCTCTTATCTATCCCCTAATTTTCTTATCTATCCCCTAATTTTTCTTCTCTATCCCCTATTTCTCTTCTCTATCCCCTATTTCTCTTCTCTATCCCCTATTTCTCTTCTCTGTCCCCTATTTCTCTTCTCTATTCCCTATTTCTCTTCTCTGTCCCCCATTTCTCTTCCTCCCTCCTCCACCCACCGGTACACACCATTATTCATTTGGCGCCTTTTTATAATGTATTTCATTTTTGGACCCCAAGGTTTTTGGCCCGGGGGTGTTTTGATTGTGTTTTGATTTGGTGAATTTCATTTTCGTACCAGGCCCAAAGGGGTTTGGGTGTGTGTTGTGTGTGTGTGTATATATATATATATATTTTTATTTTATTTTAATATATATATATATAATATATATTATTATTTATTATTATTAACCTTTTCCTTCCCCAAAAAGGGTTAAAAAATTTCCAGTAACCCCAAAAAATTCTTAAATTCAAATGTTTCCCCCCTTTTAAAACCGGGAAACCGTTCCCCTTTTTTTCCCCCCCAAAAAAAAAAAAAAAAAAAATTTTTTTTTTAAAAAACCTTTGGAAAAGCCCCAAATTAAAGCTTTTAAGGGGCTTCTTTCATATCATTATCCTCCTCCCCCGTCATGTCTTGCCCTTAAGCTTCAATAAGATCACCCGCTTAGCTGAGGCGCCGTGGGCATACAAGGGGGGAGGGCTTAAGCTTTTAAAATGGATCATTAACCCAGAGTATATATTATTTATATATTATATATAAATATATATATATATATTAAAATTAAAATATATATATATATATATTGGAGGTGTGTGTGGTTTTACCCAAAAGGCGTCCTAGCTTCGCTCTTCGTGTATATCAAATGACTGTTATATTTCTCTCTTTTTTCCCCCTGATGATGTGATTATGACACGAAAGGGCATTTGGGAACTTATCATTTTTCATTTTCCCCCCTGGACTCATAGAATATATTTATATATATTTATATAAATTTTTATATATATATATATAATATAATTATATATATATATATAATATTTTTATATAGTTGAACTCTTGATATGTACATTTTCTCATTTTTGTAACTATACTATTTTATATTTCACTACTACTACAACTACTATTTCGTCTTTCCCGGGGGTTTTTATTGGGGGGCCCCTGACCAGGCCCCCCCCCCCCCCCCGCCCTGCCCCGCCCCCCCGATCGTCCCCTAATATTCAACAGACAAAAATTTTCTCAAATCTTCGAGGGCAAGTGGGGGTGGGGGGAGGTGGAGGCGGGGGTGAGGTCCCTCCCCCGCCAGTAGGTACCCCCCCGCATTTGGGGACCCTTCCCCTGCGTGGTACCCCCCCTGCGTAGGGACCCTCCCCTGCATAGGGGACCCTTTCCCCGGGGAAGGGCCCCCCCCCCTGATATACCCCCCCTGCATAGGTCCCTTCCCCTGCAGTAGGTACCCTCCCCCTGCAGTAGGTACCCTCCCCTGCAGTAGGTACCCCCCCCTGCAGTAGGTACCCTTCCCTGCAGTAGGTACCCTTCCCGCGTAGGACCCTCCCCCCGCGTAAAAGGTACCCCCCCCCTGCAGTAGGTACCCTTCCCCTGCAGTAGGTACCCTCCCCCTGCAGTGGTTTTTCCCCCCCCCCCTGCAGTGGTACCCTCCCACTGCATAGGTACCCTCCCCTGCGTAGGACCTCCCCCTGCGTGGGTCCCCTTTCCCCCGCAGTAGGTCCCCTCCCCCTGCATAGGTCCCCTCCCCTGCTATTTTCCCCCCCCCTGCAGTAGGTACCCTTCCCCTGCAGTAGGTACCCTCCCCTGCAATAGGTACCCCCCCCCAGAGGTACCCCCCCCTGCATAGGACCCCCCCCGCGTAGTACCTCCCCTGCGTGGGTTTTTTTTTACTCCCTCTTTCCTGTGCCCCCTCTTTTTCCGACTCTTTTTGCCTTTCCCCCCCCCCCCCCCCCCTTCCTTCCATTTATCAACCTTTCCCCTTCCCTCCACCCTCCCCCTTCTCCTCCTCCTTCACTCCCACTCACCCTCCCTCCCTCCCTCACTCCCTCCCCTTCATGGAGAGCACCCCACTCCCCTCCAACCACCCCACACCCCAACCCCCCTTTCTCTTTCACGAAACCATTTATTTCTTTATCACCGTCTCTCTTCTCTCTCTCTCTCTCCCCCTTCTCTTCTCCTTTCCCTTTCCCCTCTCTCTCTCTCTCTCTCTCTCTCTCAAGTGCCCCAAATATTCGAAGACTCCTATATATAATATCCATCCCTCCTCCCTCCTCCTCCTCCGCTTCCACCAAAAAAAATTCGTCAGCTCATGAAGCGTACGGGGCCAGGAAATATCAGCTGGAGAGAGAGAGAAGAGGGGAAGGGGGGGAGAAGGGGAGAAGAGAGAGAGAAGAAGGGGGAAGAGAGAGAGAGGAAATTGCTTCGGTTGTTCGAGCTTCGCTTCGCCTCAGTTGCCTCGCACACGGGGTGGGGGTCCTTCGTGTAAAATAAATATTTTTCCGAATGAGTTTTCGCTTCTACGTGGTTTATTTGAGACTGGCGCTTCATCTGAACCACCACTTCTCACCCTTAGGGGGGGAAAAAAATATATATCCCCCCACCCCTCCCACCACCTACCCCCCGCCCATGGGCCCCCCCGTGGCCCAATGGCCCCGCCCCCCCCCCCTACTGAAGCATTGTCGAGAACCCCTTCGTACCACTGAAGCATTATGAACTCGGGGGGGTTGTTTTGTTCTTCTGGTATCCTCGATTTTGTTCTCTTGTTCCCGGGCCCCCTAAAAAGTTTCTTCCCCCCTACCCCCTTTTTTTTTAACCCCACTTTATGGCTTCGAAAACAGTTTTCGTTTCAAAAACCTCTTTTTTTTCTTTCTTTTTTTTAACTTCTCCCGTTCGTCTCGGTAGTTTTGGGTGAGTTTCGCTTCACTCCATCCGAACCGTGTCGTTGAAGCAGGTGTGGGGAGGGGGGGGGGGTAGGGGAGGCTTCTTTCCACGTGAAGCAGGGACAGAAGGAGGAGGAGGAGTGGATGGACAGAAGAAGAAGAAGAGGGAGGAGTGGACAGAAGAAGAAGAGGAGGGGACAAAAGAAGCAGCAGCATGCGTGGACAGAAGAAGAAGGATGCGTGGACAGAAGAAGCAGGAGGAGTAGACAGAAGTAGAAGAAGAATGCATGTACAGAAGAAGAAGGATACGTGGACAGAAGAAGAAGAAGGATGCGTGGACAGAAGAAGAAGAAGAATGCATGTACAGAAGAAGCAGCAGCATGCGGTGGACAGAGGAAGAAGAAGGATGCGTGGACAGAAGAAGAAGAAGAAGAAGAAGAAGGAGGCGTGGACAGAAGAAGAATAATGCGTGGACAGAAGGATGCTTGGACAGAAGAAGAAGAAGAAAAAAGGGCGGGGGACAGAAGAAAAAGGAAGGCGTGGGCCCGAAAAAAAGAAAGGGGGCGGGACAGAAGAAGAAGAAAAAGAAAAAGGAGCTGGGCAGAAGAAGGATGCGTTGGGCAGAAGGAGCGTGGACAGAAGAAAAAAAGGGGGTGCGTAAGAATTTTCTCGACCAGGACGACAGAAAACCGTCCCCAAAAGCGATGGTTCGCCCAGCCGGAACCACATTTCCCCCCCCCCCCCCCCCCCCCCCCCCCCCCCCCCCCCCCCCCCACCCCCCCCCCCCCCCCCCCCCCCCCCCCCCCCCCCCCCCCCCCCCCCCCCCCCCCCCCCCCCCCCCCCCCCCCCCCCCCCCCCCCCCCCCCCCCCCCCCCCCCCCCCCCCCCCCCCCCCCCCCCCCCCCCCCCCCCCCCCCCCCCCCCCACCACCACTACCCCACCAAAGGGCCAATTAGACCCCGAGTTCCTGCACTAAGTTATGAGATAACGTAAGGAGGCGCGTATTGCTCAACGCTTGGAAGTCCATCTTTGAGGTATGGGACACAAACTTGATAAGAACTTTCTCTCTCTTCTCTCTCTCTCTCTCTCTCTTCTCTCTCTCTCTCTCTCTCTCTCTCTCTCTCTCTCTCTCCCACCTTCCACGCGGCGTCCTTCGCGTTACATGAATGAATGAATGAATGAAGAAGAAGAAACTTTCTTCTTCTTCTCCTCTTCTCTCTCTCTCTCTCTCTCTCTCTCTCTCTCTCTCTCTCTCTCTCTCTCTCTCCCTTCCACGCGGCGTCCTTCACGTTACGTGAATGAATGAATGAAGAGGAAGAAGGAAGAGAGGAACGAAGGAAGGGGCCCTATACCAGCCTTTGATGATGGGGGGGTCCAGTGTAGGGGCATTGTCGAACTAAACATCCACTGCATCTGTGGCCACACGAGCACCAGCAGCGTGGAAAGCAGTGGCAAGTCACAGCCACAGCAGGAGGAAGAGAAACCAGCAGCAGGAGAAGCAGTTGTAGCAGCAGCAGAAACAGCAGTAATAGCAGGAGAAACAGCAGGAGGAGAAGCAGCAGCAGAAAGCAGGAGAAACAGCAGTAATAGCAGGAGAAGAAGCAGGAGAAGCAGCAGCAGAAAGCAGGAGAAACAGCAGTAATAGCAGGAGAAGAAGCAGGAGAAACAGCAGCAGAAAGCAGGAGAAACAGCAGTAATAGCAGGAGAAGAAGCAGGAGAAACAGCAGCAGAAAGCAGCAGGAGAAACAGCAGTAATAGCAGGAGAAACAGCAGGAGGAGAAGCAGCAGAAAGCAGCAGTTAGCAGTAGGAGAAACAGCAGTAATAGCAGGAGAAGAAGCAGGAGAAACAGCAGCAGAAAGCAGCAGGAGAAACAGCAGTAGCAGCTCCTCCACCCTCCCCCACACCCCACACATCCCCCATCACCAGCGTGTTCTCCCATCACACATCCCCATCACCAACGTGTTCTCCCATCACACATCCCCATCACCAGCGTGTTCTCCCCCCATCACCCCCCCCCTCACCCACCATACACACCCACGCCTCCGTCTCGCTCTTTCTCACCCGATCTCGCCCCCCTCCCTCCTTCTTAGCCTCCCCTTCCCCCTCACTCCAATTGCTACCACCATTAAATGGGGGTTTAGGCTTGGGGAGGGAGGGAGAGAGAGAGAGAGAGAGAGAGAGAGAGAGAGAGAGAGAGAGAGAGAGAGAGAGAAAGAGAGAGAGAGAGGATAATTCACCCTCCCCCCCCACCGTGAAAGTGTCAGAGAGATGGATAGATGGCCTCTCGCGGATGCTGGTGTCCGTGGTATATAGAAGGAAATGGGGGTGATGGGGGCGTACGTCAGGGTGATGGGGGCGTACGTCAGGGTGATGGTGATGGGGGCGTACGTCAGGGTGATGGTGATGGGGGCGTACGTCAGGGTGATGGTGATGGGGGCGTACGTCAGGGTGATGGTGATGGGGGCGTACGTCAGGGTGATGGTGATGGGGGCGTACGTCAGGGTGATGGTGATGGGGGCGTACGTCAGGGTGATGGTGATGGCGGCGTACGTCAGGGTGATGGTGATGGGGATGTACGTCGTGGTGGTGATGGTGGTGTGTGCGATGGGGGCGTACGTCAGGGTGATGGTGATGGGGATGTACGTCAGGCTGGTGATGGGGGTGATGGGGGCGTACGTCAGGCTGCTGGTGATGGTGATGGGGTGTGTGTACTCAACCTACAGGTCGTACTTAACCAACAGGTCGTACTCAATCAACAGGTCGTACTCAACCAACAGGTCGTACTCAATCAACAGGTCGTACTCAACCAACAGGTCGTACTCAACCAACAGGTCGTACTCAACCAACAGGTCGTACTCAACCAACAGGTCGTACTCAACCAACAGGTCGTACTCAATCAACAGGTCGTACTAAACCAACAGGTTGTACTTAAACAACAGGTCGTACTCAACCAACAGGTCGTACTCAACCAACAGGTCGTACTCAAGAGATCAGTCAGTCGTCTTTTACGAATCTGTCGTCCCGTCGTCCACATGGTGGGAAGGAGGGGGATGTGGGAGGGTGGGTGGGGGTCTGTCACAGAACGGGGTCGTGTGAAGGAGGTCGTTTCCCCCCCCCCCCCCCTAACTGTCTCGCTCGGGGAGTCGTCCCGGAGTCGTCGTATTGACGGAGGAGCGCCGGCCTGCCTGTCTCTTGGGCCAAGTCGTCAATAAAGGTGGTATTGGGAATGTGGGTCGTTTGACATCTTATTGGCAAAATCTTTGGCAAGTGAAGTGTTCTTCATACAGGCTGGGCCCTGTGGTATATATATATATATATATATATATATATATATATATATATATATATATATATATATATATATATATATATATATATTCGTATGAGTCCACGGGGGAAAATGGAACATGATAAGTTCCCAAGTGCACTTTCGTGTCATAATCACATCATCAGGGGAGACACAAAGAGAAATAGGATGCGATTGTCGAATTGCATGGTTACCCAATGGCGTCCTAGCTACGTCTCTTCGATGTATATCAACTGACAGTTATATTTCTCTCTTGTGTCTCCCCTGATGATGTGATTATGACACGAAAGTGCACTTGGCAACTTATCGTGTTCCATTTTCCCCCCCGTGGACTCATACGAACCTTATCCTCCTCAGACGCGCTCGGGCGGCGTACGTGTGGTCGAACAGGACGCTGGAGGATCCCTGCTCAAGTACTGGGATGCGTCAATTGGCTCCCTCCCTCCTTCCCTCCCTCACCCTCCCTCCCTCCTCTTGACTTAGATGGAAACACCTCCCTCCCTCCCTCACCCTCCCTCCCTCAGTGTTGTAACCTGCCGCCATTGGGCGTTTCATCAACGACAGATTGGCCCCCGACACTGTTTCGAATATGGGTCGGGACTGCTTCGAATCAAGGGACAGTGAATCGAATATGACTCGGGACTGCTTCGAATCAGGGGACAGTGAATCGAATATGACTCGGGACTGCTTCGAATCAAGGGACAGTGAATCGAATATGACTCGGGACTGCTTCGAATCAAGGGACAGTGAATCGAATATGACTCGGGACTGCTTCGAATCAAGGGACAGTGAATCGAATATGACTCGGGACTGCTTCGAATCAAGGGACAGTGAACCGAATATGGCTCGGGACTGCTTCGAATCAAGGGACAGTGAATCGAATATGGCTCGGGACTGCTTCGAATCAAGGGACAGTGAATCGAATATGACTCGGGACTGCTTCGAATCAAGGGACAGTGAACCCTCCCGCGAGCTAGGGCGTATATGAGGAACTTGCACAGTACACCTTCTCCCCCTTCTCCCCCTTTTTGGCAAGTACCAGGATATGATAACTAGGGTTCGAACTCGTCGCTACCAGGGTTCGAACTCGTCCCTCTGGTTGAGACGAGTTTTGTTGGGAATAAACGATCGTTTGGACTAAGGGAACGACAGGGTATTTTGATATGACGTGTGGACACGTCTTGAGGGAGGAGGACGACTTGGTTGATGGGGTGGGAAGGGGTGTGTTTTGGCGGAGGAGGAGGGGGTGATGGGTGGAGTGTGTGGCGGTGATGGGCCGTGGTCAAGTAAGTGTGAGGTGGAGGAGGAGTCGTGTCAAAGATTGGAGGGGTGTGTGTGTGACAGAAGCAGGAACTTGGAGAACACACTGGAGTGCCACTTGTGAGGTGGGGGTCCTCCACCTCCTCCTACAGGTACCTTTCTTCTTTCTAAGTACCTCACTCAAGTGGAGGGTTGGTGGAGTGTGTGTGTGTGGGTAGGAGGATGTGAGGTTTGTGTGTGGGGTAGGGGTTGGTGGAGTGTGTGTGTGTGTGTGAGGGGTAGGAGGATGTGAGGTTTGTGTGTGGGGTAGGGGTTGGTGGAGTGTGTGTGTGTGTGAGGGGTAGGAGGATGTGAGGTTTGTGTGTGGGGTAGGGGTTGGTGGAGTGTGTGTGTGTGTGAGGGTAGGAGGATGTGAGGTTTGTGTGTGGGGTAGGGGTTGGTGGAGTGTGTGTGTGTGTGAGGGGTAGGAGGATGTGAGGTTTGTGTGTGGGGTAGGGGTTGGTGGGGTGTGT